>NW_015112740.1:243543-414992 GCF_001443285.1 Poecilia latipinna
TTTACTATTCTTCCTGTTCCAGTGTTAAATATTTCTTAGAAATTAAAGTTTATTGAGCTATGAGGAGACATACTTGCGTTATCATATTATATTATTTGAAAATGGTCTGAAAAATAATATTGTCACTTATTGCAATAACTTCAGGGATAATTTATCATTCAGCAAAATTTGTTATTGTGACGCCTAAGGGTACATTGATCTCAAAAATGTATTATTTATAAATGTACAATAGCACTTTTTGTGCTAAACATTTTGGGGAATATGAAAAAGCATTTTGTACATTCTTGTACAAAATGTGTCAAATCCTGGGATCTTTGTCTAACCAAACCCAAAGACATCATCAGATTATTACAGATCCTCTGAACCTAACATATTCAATTCTACTATTCACAAAACAACAAAGTAATGACTTATACGTCAAACTTAAACAACTTAAACTGTTTCTGCAATCAAGAAAAACATCAGAATCTTGAAAAGAAAACAGCAAACCCAAATAGAGAAAGTGCTTAAAGTCCTGCAAGGCCATCGCCTATAGATTTTCAGAGATTTTCCCTCCAGGAAGTGTTAATATTAATTATCATCAAGTGAACAAAGATCAGCACTGGTGTACTTGGGATGCCTGCCAGGAACAAGTCACAGCTATTCAAAAATAATGTTGCAGCATGTTTGCAATTAGGAAGTGATTTAGCTTAAATATGACGAGAAAACGAAACGCCTTCCTGTTAAATATCTGCAAACCAGAATTAGTTTGCTCATTTAAATTTTTACCTTTAACTGATTCAAAGCTACACTAAGCAACAGCAGAGTTCAGTCTGAAGCATGTAAACATGGAACAACACCTCGTATTTGTTTTTTCACTACAGTATAACGTGTTGGCTTCATTTGCATAATTGTCTTAAAACATAAAAACAAGCTTAAACAAACCTAAACTATTTTTCACACGTTGCACATATGAATACAAACATCTTCACAGCTAAATCACTCAATGATAAAGAAAGTATTCTGCTTTGCTTTTAAATATTGACAATGAGATAATGCAAAAATATTATTTAGTATTTATATTATCGAGTCTGTCTAAAAAACAACAAAATCAGACATGCATATCTGTTTATAACATCTCAAACTTGACTGGCCTGTTTGTGATTCTAAGACCATACGAAGCATTTCAGCATAAATGTTCTATCTGCTCATCCACCTCTGCCTTTATTGTCAGTCTCCTCACGTCTGTTTCTCCACCGGATTCCCACAGAGTTGGGAGGACAGATCAGCCTCGAGCAAAAGAACAACTGATCAGACTTGTGATTTTTTTTTTTTCACTTTACCATATTTTTCCTGTCTTTTTTCATATCGTACTTCACCTGAAACACAGTCAGATGTGACGAGCTGACAGCAAGACAAGATTTCAGATTCTACGGTTATTCGTAGAAATGTCATCTACTCTGATCCTTTGGATCTGTGGTGTAACATTTGCTCGTTGTTAAAGAACGCCTGGGTAACAGCTGAGGAAAATCTGAGCGGCACATGTTTTCACGTTTCACGAGTAATGAGTTCATGCAATGGCTCTAGGGAATGTTAAGATAGCGATCTGTTTGCAATTTAATTTTTTTTTTCTCTTTTGTTGGATATGATGACCTGGACGCGATGAAGTAATGAATTTCGATAAACTTTTGGGATCAATATTTTTCTTAGTAGAAAGCAATGAATAGAAACTAGCTACAGGTCAATTTCAATTTTAAAATAAGGCTTCTCATTGTCTCAGAGAATGCTGTTTTACTTTATGATGTAGACTTATTTAAGTATCTGCCAATAAATAGAGCTTGCCATTCATTATAAGTATATCTTAAATGCAAAAACAGCCAGAAAATCATATTTATTTACTTATTTCAAATCCAAAAACAGATATGGATGTCAAATGCAAAATCGTACACTTTTAAAAAAGTTTTATACATTTTGATACATTATCACAGATTTTTTTTTTTTTTATAGTGAATACTCTTGCCCGAAACATGGATAAAAACTAACATAAGTGTTAGTTTTTATGCATGCTCAAATTAGATGTTTACATACAGTGCAATCATTAATTCCACTGTAAAAGCAGTTCAGTTCACTTTCCTTTTGGAGCTATAGACAGAACTATCTAGTTGTTAATCTCAGGAAAGCTTAAACAATTTATTATTGAATCCATTCTGTACAACGCCAGCACCACAGAAACAAACGTGTTTGAAAGTTATCACAGATTTCTAAGAGTTAAAAACGTCTACCTGACTGCAAAAGGTGCAGTGGCTTGCAGATGGTAACAAAAAGCATGTGATGGAGTTGAAACTTAAGGAACAATAACCAGATACTACTTAAAGGTGTAGGTAAACTTTAGAGAAAACCTTGTGCATCCCATGTTTGTTTTGAAAATCTTTCTGTTTTAATCATTACTATCTGAAAAACTGGTTCAAATGTATCATTAAAGCCTGAAACCCATTAGACAATAATAGTAAATATCAATAACAAAGTAGATTATTTTTTCTTTGCTTCGCATAAATCATAAATTAGCAGCAGATGAATTCATATTCATTTCTTAAAAGTGTGTTACAGCCCATGCATTTTGCCAGCCTCTCTTTGTGGTATTGAATGAAGCACCAGGGAAAGATGTATGAAAATGCCCAGCTTAGCAGGAGACGCCAAAGGCTTTGGAATAAAACCAATACTTTCAGTTTAACCCAAAGTCCAACCAAATTTTATTCCTTTACTGACCACTTTAGTCTACTGCTGTAAGAAACTTTGATTCTCTCATTTAGCATTTAGCTCATTTAGGATCCGCCTAGATTTTTATGTGTGGTTTATAAGTTTATTACAATAAGTACTAGATTTTTGGATAAAATCATGTTTAGTGGTTGTATGTAGCACCTTCGTTTTTGATTAAAGGCACTATATTTGATGTGTTTTAGCTGTAAAATGGTCAGTATTGTGTAGACCCAACAGCAGAATGCTGATGAGGATTTAAGTTACAGTCACCTTACACGGCAGGGTATTTAGTTATTGTATCTGAAAGGATAGCTCCTTTAGGAAAATCTCCATTTAAAGAGACAGACACCTTCATCGTTCTCAAACTCATCTACACCTATAAAACAGGGCTCAGACTTTTTGCCTGAAGCTCCACTGACTCTTTTGGATTTTTTTTAATGTTCATATGGAAGTCAAAACTTTCACTATCACTTAACCTCCAACATTATGTGACTATTTGTCGTTTTTTTTTTACTTCCTTTCAACAAAGAGACGCAGGGTGATAATTCATGCTTTGCAGCAGATGAAAACTATCACCAGGATGCTTTGCAAAACCACAGCTGCATCCATGTTTTTCTGCGTCGCCTCCCTCTGAGCTGTTCTCCGTTTCTGTTGAGCACAAATTAAAATCAAAGTAAAACATGTGCATGTGGATGAGATTATTATTTCCAGCCTATTTTCCATCAGTCTCTCTGGTTAACTCTCTCTCCCGGTTTTCTCTCGCTCTCTCTGCAGCTCTGTAGTAACACTTCAGCTCCACAACGACCGGAGGGATTTCTGGCTGGATGCATCAAGCTCAACCCAGTCACGTGTTTATAATTCAGAATAAAGAGCACACACGTACACACACACACATACACACACACCAAGATGAATGTGTGTTTCCATTAAAGCTAAAATAGCAGCATGCAAATGCCAAAACAAAGACAAACAAAGGTGCTCTCGAATGCACAAAGTTCTGCACACAAAACTGAACCCATTTCTAAAAGGTATGCATTTACACAAACACACACTGACACACTATGTTCAAAGACACACAATCACTGGAGGCACATTTGAATTGCAGCAGTGGTATTCTCTCTGTAGCAGCCTCGCTAGCCTGACTGAACCTCTGCTGCTTTCTCTCTTGTTTCTCTCTCTGTATCTCATTTCATCAAAAGAATATTTTTTCACAGATCTCTGAAGCTTATTTCTGTTGTTTATGACTTGGAATAAAAATCCGAGTGCAAGGTCCCTGGAAGAATTCTCAGAAACAGATCCTGCAGGGCTCCATATCTGTTTTTTCCCCTTTTTTTCTTTGCAGCAAGACTTTCATTCTACAAATTCAAAGCAGTTATTCTGTAAGAAATTTGAATATAGCACAAAGAAAACTATGCAACAAGCATCCTTTTAAGTAACGAGGTCAGGCAGGTATTTTCTTCACATCATAGCAACAGGACAAGCAGAAGATGAAAGGGGCAGATTCAAAACTTGCACGACTTATTACATTTTTGAAGATCCTGTATTTCGCATTGAAGCTGGGCATTTTGGGAAATCCATGCAAACAAAGGAAGACTAACAGGTTCACAGATCCTGAGTGGTTTACCTAAAACCTCAGCAGAAACCGTTTGTTTTGTTGGACATCTTTGGATTTTATCAACTTCTAAGGTGATTTAAGGATGCAACATTTCACTCCAACATTTGTTTTGCAAAATAATCACTGAAATGTGGGAAAACTGTTCTGAATTATCTGAATCTCCCTTAATTATCCATCCATACTTATGAATACCAGATGACTAACCCATTTCTGTTCCATCTTTTTGCTTTCAGTGTTTGTTTGGTTCCCCAGTGAACAGCTTTACTATTTTATTAACTGTTTTATTCCTCAGTCACTGATTCTGTGTCTTTAAGAGCCATCAATCTCAAATTCTTATACTAATATATTAGAGAGCATCTGGTTAGTAGAAGAAATGTGTAATCCAAAAGAACAAATCTGTCATAAAATTACAAAGTTTAGCTATACTGGGAAATGATTATTACTGATGGTTCAATGTAAAGACAGGCCGTTGTACAAACTGGAGAAATTCTGGAATTGTTGGTGCGTAAATTTAAATAATTAGTTCTTGGCTGCTTTGGTTTAGGCAACAAAACTAATGAGTTATATTTAAATATTCAAATAGTTTAACATCATCTTAAAAATGGACTTTAAGTTGAATAATATCAATAGCACTACAGGCAGAACTCGGCAGGAGTAAAACCACGTCCAGTGAATCCTCCGGTATTTGTGGAGTTTAGGGACCACAGCTGTCTGTGAATAGCTGAAATTTGTGAATACTTGAGACTCAACTAAAAAGGCTTATATTTTCCTATTTTAATAGTCAAAATACTAAATATATCTTAATGTGTGAGAATATGCACAGTGGAAACTTTCTTAAAACTACGGGAGAAGCTAACATCTACAGTCTTCATTATTTTTGCTCTTGGGTGTAGAGCCTATCAGTTCCTAGGAAAATGATTGGTGCTACGGGATTAGCTGCTTTGCAAACGCCAGCCATTGGCGTGTCAAGTAGCATTACACCTACACCTCCAGCTGCATTTTCTTTCTGGACTTTTCCAACCTGATTAAAACATTTCTGCTCAATACCACTGAAATCTCCTTGCTGCTGACTCTGTTTAGTGCTGAGGAAACAGCTTTGGTTTGGGTTCGTACCACAAGTTGCCAAACATTTCAGCTTCTGGTTAACAAGGAACATTAACAGCCAAAGTGACTTCTGGCCTTTTCTGTAGCCAGTTAAAACACAACCAACAAACCAACTGAAAACAGCTTCATATAATGCTATTTTCATCCATTAATGAGCACTGGTTTCTGTTTGTTTGAACACTTAATGGCAAGTATGCTGGTCTAGGTCCCTTCCAAATCTAACTTGATCCATGAAGATCATTTCAAGCCTCCTAACTTAATGTTTCGTGGACCACATCAGGGTCTCAACCCTACAGATTGGGAACCCAGATCTAACAAGATCACCACAAATCGCAAAGTTTTGTTCTCAATTACTGGTCGTGGCAGAGATTTAAGAAGCCAACTAAGTGCAATTGTTTCTCATTTTAATTAGAGCCTCATGTTGTCAGACAAAACAGCAATTAAGTATACAATAAAATACAATAAAACTCAAACACTTTAAATTAAGAAAAGAAATGGAAATGGAGGAATAAAAGGAAATTCTGTGCAAGCAAAGGAAAGATGGACATATGAATACATAAAAAATGTAGGAGAATGGGAAAATGAATTAAGTCTGAAAAGATGAACATTTCTCCATACCATGCTCTGTTCTTTGAACTTAACCTGAGTTTGAAATGGAATCCCATACCTCTCCATAATTCTCCATAATTTTCCAGATGGTGTACGATCCCTGGAATGTGTCACAGCAATGCTCATTCAGCGCTCTAAGAGATTTGGTTTCCCTCAGTTTCTGTTCAACTGTTTTTTAAACATTTGTCTCCTTACTCTGTCTTCCTTCTTCTAAATGTCTATACATCCGGGGAAATTTAAGAAAGAGCTGTGGCTATCTGTCATTTCAAAATCATCACGGGGAAAGGGATAGAGATCATCTTTAGGTCTCGCTGGAATTAACAAAAGCTGGCTTTGTGAAGAAGAACTTTGTGGATTGAATTAGTAAAATTGGAAACTGTTGTGAACTCCTCTTAGCCAAAAGAAATAAATAGAAAAGAGAGAGGAAGAGCTGGTTTCTGGTATCTCTGCTTCACATCAAACTCTGCGCAGATGAACCAATAAATCAGAGTATTATAAAAGATGAAAACAGGCTTTTGAAAGGAGGGTCAGAGACCACAGCCATTTATCATACAGAGCCATAATTAGAGTAAATCCTTCTCTGGTTACTGTTCAAGCCATCAGACTGCTGAATTTACATTAGTTAATGTGATGTTTGTACAAATTAGTCCTCATTAGTGTCCCAGATAACATCACAGGCTCCAATGAACAAATAGACGGGAACGGAAATGTACAACAATAGTTCCAACAGTCAAAATGGCACAAAACTGGGCACAAATCAGGTCAAATTGCAGGGAGCAGCAATAAGTTCTGCAAGTCACCCCCTGAATAATATGTTTTTATTTATATATATTTTGGATGAAACTTTCCTTAATTTTTCCTCAGACAACTAGAAAACCCAATTATTCAACAATTATCTATGAAGCATTCAAAAGACCAGGCCTAAACACTCGAAAAGTGGCTCAAATATTCACAGATTATTGATCCACTGACCAAATTCCCATCAAATCACCGAACCCTTCTGGAGTTAGGAAATTCACCATCACTCACCGTTTAGTAACTCCGGACCTCCCATCATGCCTTGCTGCTGTTGAGGTGGCGGCAGCGGCACCTGTGGCTGAACGGTCTCCAATCCGAGGAGCGAGGAGGAGGAGGATGAAGAGGACATTGAGGAGGAGGAGGAGGAACAAGGCGGAGGAGATGTGGGAGGACACTGGGAGCTTTGGTTCGGCACTGCAGACTGGGAGCTCTGGGAAGATTCGAAAAAGGAAGAGTTCGGAAACAACGTTTTTTCCCAAAAACACAACTAATAGTTATAAATTACTCTCTAGATCACTGGAAACCAGAAGAAACAGTGAGAACATTGGAGGGAGCTGACTTACAATATCCAACTGTTCATTTATTCTGGATCCATTAACACTGAAATGAACCTACCTAACAGAAAAGCTCTAGTAAAGTTTGTATGTCAGGTTATCAGCCTATTGCTCAGTGGGAATCATTTTGTTTTCGAATGACAAACTGTCCAAAACACTGCGTTGTCTACAATATTTATGGTATATGCAAGAAAATCAATGAGACCAAACAGTGAAGCAAAAACAATGTTGGGAAAAAAGCAACCAATGTTCAAAGAAACACAATAAAAGAACCACAGGAAGCCTGGAAAACTTTCCTTAAATGACATAGGAAGAAAACAGGAATGACTTAAGACTTTCACTCTGGACAAGAATAGCTATGCTTGCATCTGATCCTGTTATGACACGTTGTGACTTAGGGAAACACTTTGCAGATTTGACAGATAAGTGAGAAGATCTGACACTGCAGAGGATGTCGGCTGTGAACAGCTGCTCTGCCTCCATGTGATGAGGAAAGCTGTAGCTGTGCGAGAGAAACATTAGCCTTTGTAGCGTCATTATTCATTCCGCTCGGGAGTTGAACCTGCAGCGCGTTAGATTTGACAGAAGTGTCACTGTCACACTGCGAGAATCCGGCGCACAGTTTCCAACCCGACACATCAAACCAAACGTTGAGCAGTGAACATTAGAAGCTGGTTTGTTGGAATAAAGAGAGGGAAGAGTAGCAGCTGCTCCGCTGGATGCAGAAGAGGCAGCAGAAAACTTCAAACTGTGAAAATCAGAGTAAAAACTTCATGGAAATGTTTAGATCGGTTTCATGTTTGATCTGTCCCACACAGATCTGGCCATCCAGTGAGAATGTATAGATGGACTAAAAATAAATATTTAGCTTTATTTTAAAGCAGGTAGTTTAAATTTTACTTGATAAACTCCAAACAATTATTCAGTAAAGTATCCAAACTATCATCACGATTACTGAGTTCTTTAAAAAAAATATATATATATTTCTCTTTTTGATGAATTCCTGGTGTCAGGGTTCATCAGTGCAGCATGTCTATGAATAATGTTTCAAGATCATCCATGTTGTCTGCCCTTTCATCATTATTTTGTAGAAATCAGTTTCTACTTTGACTTTAAAGATGTTTTTTTATTATTATTTTTCTTTGTCTAAAAGGCAGATCATGTAGACCATGACTGATTTGTAAAAGCAAGAAAAAGGTAATACATTCAAGTGGGTAAATAATTTATAGGCACTTATGATTTTCCGTAGGACGATAAACTAACATCACCATGGAGGGTTCATTTAGTGTCTTCTGAACTATTTTTGTTATGATTTAGCCACATGTTTTGGATCGTAATCCTGCTGAAAGAGACAATGAAATCCCATTTTCAGCTTTCTGGAGGAGGATGGCAGATTTTCATTTAAAATGTAATTCAAAGAGTTCATAATACCAGGCACTCGTTTACTAAGGCCAGTTGTAGAGAAACAGGTCCACAGCATCACCGTGTTTGCTACCATTTCCATATTAATCTAATCTGACTGTCATGCATGGTTCCAGTAGTAGCAGAAAACTTTACACATTTCCACTTGTGAAGAAATTGTTTTTCCCAGACCTGACTCCCACACAACCAATTGGCGTGTAGAGTGTGGTTGCTATGTAGATCTGGCCACTATTTTCTGCAATTGTTTTAGTGAGGTTTAGAGATCAACACACATATATCTTACTTGAATGGGATGTTCTCTTGTCTTTCCTATTATAAGGTGTTGCTAAGAGAAACAAGCCTCTTCATTAGACCCCATGTATACCACAAAGAAACAGAAAAGTCATGGATTACATATAGAATGTTCTGTTCGGTTCATGTTGAAAAAGTGAGATAGGAATTACATTATCAGCTTCAGTTACTCTTTTTATAAAATAAATTTATACATGATACAAAAAAAATAATTTTCTCTTTGAATACAAACACTCAAACTAAAGGTCTGCTTTAGCTATGTTTTTCAGTGAAAGAATAACATTTTGCCTAAATAAATATTTCTTTTAAGCTTCCTTTGTTTTTATACATTTTAATGTCAAAAAGCAGCTGCAATCCTTCGCCTTGTTTCCACTGAGCAGAACGGTGCGGCATGGGTCGGTTATACCGGCTGCTTTTACAGTAGGAACAGACAAAACAGCCTACCAAACGGCCGTACTGCTCAGTGGAAATGAGTCAGCAGTTCGGACACACCTTCAGTGGTTTCCATGTGTCATAATCCTACCTGGGAGGGTATTTGGGCGCTGGTTGAGCTGGGCCCATTACTGTGCATGCCCATCCCATTCTCAGTCAGGAACTCCTCCAGATCCATGTACTGCAGCTGGAAGAGGCCTCCGTCGCATGGAAGGGTCCTTTCCCACAGCAGGGGCCCCAGGAAGGCCGACTGGGAGTTGGGTCGCAGCGGGCCGGAGCCTGGGGTCCCTCCCGTCCCGCCGGGGCCCCCGTTATTGATGCCCAGCGAGTCTTCATCAGAGTCCTGCGGCTTGTCTTTGTCTGGAGGAAGACAAGGAAGGACATTTCAGAAAACAGTCCAATGAAACTGATTGTGTTTGACAAGTAAAGGTCAGAAAAATGATCCATTCTCTGAGTTGCTGGGATCTATTTGGTCAAATAAAATCTCAAAATCAGCTCTATTCTGACAAGGTGAGACAAGTTGGAACTATTATGTTGGAAAAATGGAAACAGAGCAATTAGACAATGAATACATTAAACAGGGACTCTAATTACAAAGGCAGAGGCCTGATTATCTCCTCCACTGAGATCTAATTAGTTTGTTCCTCTTAAACTGCCCTCTAACCACGATGTGCAATGATTTATTGATGTTTCTATTAAACACTAAACAAAGGCCTGTCAAAACAATGCAGTAAAATGCCACTTCATTTCACAGCTGTTCTTCCCCTCAACAGAACAGCTGCAGAGTTGCAATAAGAATGCTTTAAAATTCCAAATAAAAGATGATAATGGCAGCATTTTGCAAAGGAGAAAACAAAACACTCAACAGGTTTGATCTTTAGTGGGCAGAACACAGCGATGACACATTACCTCACACAGCCAAGCCTTTCAGTCGCTGATTAAATCTACTCTACACTCAGCAAAAAAATCACCATACCAAGATTTTGCTCTTCTTATTGATTTTTTTCAGTGCATTTTCTGGTTTTATGTCAGATTCAAATAAGAAATTTAGTCATAATTGTTCAAACAGGTGGGTAGCAGTGTTGCCTTGCAGGTAGGATGTTCCTAGCATCTGTCTGCATGTAGTTCACATGTTCTTCAAGTGCATGCATTGGTTTTCCCCAGGCACTCCGGCTTTCCTTCCACAGTCCAAAAACATAAACGTTATGTTTATTGGTCTCTCCAATAAACATGTGCGTGTGGGCATGGTTGTGCGTCTCTGTGTTGTTCTCATTCTTGTGCACTGTCCATGGTCCTGAAACATTATGTATTATATGGAATATATGAATTTAAATGGCATAAATGCTGTCAAGTCAAGATGCTAAAATATTCCTATGAAAGAAATCTGAAATTCTGCTGCTGAGTGTTGAAACCGAACTGAAACGTGATTCAACACACACTTTTAAACAACTAGGTTATTGTGACGTTTTTATGTATCTTTTTCTTTATTTTTCTTCCAAAATAATGTCTGTTCTTCAGCTCAATAGTTCAGGATAAATGTAAAAATATATGTGGGAAAGATTATGAGGTTATGAATTTTGTATTATGGTCTCATTTTTTGTGGAGGCTTTCCACAGCTAATGTGCTACACTAAGACAAGAAAATATAACACTTCTACAAGCAGCTGAGAAATTTGTTTCCACTCATTTTTTCCTCTCCTTTTTTCTCTCGTTTTTTCCCCCTCACTCTCCAGAAGCACTTAGCTGTAATCATTAAAAGGCATCTAAAAATAAAGTTGACCAGCCTCACACTTTGACCCCACAGAGAGGCAGCGAGACCGATGGAAAGACAGATGCGGGCTTGCCGCATCAATAAACCATCACCACAAAAAAGGAAATCCTTCACATTATACATGGAAGGCAAGGAAAATGAGTCAGTAAATAAATACATGGAGCAATGATGTCATGCAATGGTTCTCTATTAGTGTTACTCTAAAGAATGGCAACGTCACCACTGTATGCAAATAAGTGGCACACTAAATTAGAAAGGTGATGAAATACCAAAAGAGCTTATTTAGAAAGGAAGAAGGGGGTAGAAAATGGAGCAGGACAGAATGACTGTGGAAGAGTCTCTCAGCAGCCAAGAAGTGAAGAGCTTTAACACGTGAGTGAATACAGCTGGAAAACAGCTGCGGAGGAACGGAGAGACGGGGAGGAGAGGACACAGGCCACTGTGTTCGTTCTAATCTCTCCACGGCAGCATCTTTACCACCTGCCTGGCAGCTTTCTCCAAATTTTTCTGAGTTATTCCACAGAGTGGAGAGAAACACCAGGAGGGGAAATTAAACATGCCACCAATGGCAGGATAACAAACTGTCACAACAAGAGGAAGAAGGGATCATTTTAGCTCTTGTTTAAGCGGTCGCTTTCAAGATTGGTCTGTTGTTTGTTTGGATTCATATCTCTACCAACTGATTGAGAAATTCCTCCTTTCTTGATATTTTGCTTCTAAGGAGTGTGACTTTATTGCAAACTCAAAGTGTAGTTATAGTGTTATTTAATATGCACTTACTGGATTTTTCCAGTATTTCTATTCTAGTTTCCAGTGCAAATATCTTCATGCACTTGAATTAAGACAAAGCTAACTTACAAGTAATTTTTCAGCAAGATATTTTGTTTTAAGTAAGAAATTCCTTATAATTGCTGAAAAAGTACTAGTTCCACTGGCAGATTATTTTCATTATAAAATGGGGAAAATATTCTGTTATATGCAAAACAATTTGTCACTTAAACTAGTACTAGTAAACCTGAGATATGGCACTGCATAAAAATATGAGTAGATAAGCAGTTTCCGAAATGCTCAATGTTAAGTTGTTTACTATCTGAGTTAAGTGTCTGCTAAGCAAGTATACCTAATAAAGTGGCCAGTGAGAGTGGTTTCAGAGGGTGCTTTAAAAGGTCATCAAAGAGCCTTGAGGAATGATCAAAACAATCAAATTAACTCTGACAGCTTGGAATGAGGACACAGAAACGGCAGGCTGGTCTAATATTTTTGCACAGTGCTGCAATTGAAGGCATAAAAGCCTGTATGTCATCACGATCAAAGATGTGTTTAACTATTTATAAGAAGAAGGTATTTATAGAAGCAGATGTCTTCAGAGGAACCCTGCAGGGTGTTTTTTCTCTAACTCCAGGTCACAGGTGCAGAACGATGATCTAAACGTTACCCAGAGGCACCTGCTGAGCCTACTGAACTCCTTCGCTCTATTAAGTTGAGCAGAAATGTTTTCTTTACTACTAATAAATTAGAGGCAGCGATTAAAGTGCCCAATTAGCGTGGTGTCTCTGAAATATTTAAAGTCCCCCGAAATGATTCACACTTCGTTTCATGGAACTCTGAGCAGTTCAATAATGAGAACATGAAGAGGAAAGTCCTCTTTTTTTGTTGTTGTCTTGAATACCATCAGCATTCATTTCATTTATTATTTTCCTTCAGGGTTCATCACTTTATGAAGCAGATTGTTGTTTGCAGAAGAAGCTGGAACACTTTGTAGTTTGAAATATGTAAGACACAGCAGTGCAGCTGTGCAACAACAATAGGAGGTGAGGGACATTTTGATAGTTTAATGGTTGGAAAAACAAAATAAATCAGCCAATCAGTGCTTGTGTTTTTACAGTACCCCGTAACAAGCAGCAGCATAAACCTAATAAAGTAAGAAAATAACCCAAAATCAACTGTACAGAAAGTCATCAAAGATCTTCTCTATAAGGCAGCTGTAATACTTCAGCTACATTACCATCGACTACCATCTACTTCAGCTACAGAGGGCAAGTAGATGGTAGGAATACGTGCAAAGTGGCACCTTTAATTTAAGCGATAGTGACACTTTGAACTAATGTGGACAAGTCATTAAAGTGCACCAGGGCTTAAACTGAATGTAATACAGCAGAAAGAATGGGCAAGAGCTCTAAAGATGGATGATTTGAATAAATCTAAGAAAGACATTCAAGAAAAAAAAAGAGTGAGAAAACAAGAAAGACAGAAGAGATGAATGACTTTGGAGAAGGAGCCACAGTGAGGAGACTGAAAAGAGGAAAACAAACCCTGAGAAGATGTAAATGAGCAGAGGGAGTCTTGGGGAGTGAAAAACAGAGGGATCAGGCGAGAAGAGAGCAAGACAGAGGAAAAAACTCAAAGACATGTGGGAGAGAGGGAGAGAAATGTGTGAGATGGAGTGGGTGTTTGCGAAGGCGTCAAACAAAGCCAGCCAGGGGGCAGAGGGGTAAAAACACAGCAGAAGAGTCCACTATGAACAGAGGAAGGGGAAGGGCAACAAGATCCAGAGGCAAACTGGAAAAGGAAAAGCCTTCCTTGGTTTGCCCCTGAATGCATCACCTATCAGCAGAGAATGCAGCACGCGCTGACAGCGAGGGTAGTGGGAGCCTTTCAGATGCTTTCTGGCTCCTCGGAGAGCCTGTCAGCTGTGCTCACCATCATCATCCTCCTCCTCATGCACAGAGGGGAAAAAAAATCAAGAGGAAAGAGCGGCAGCTGCACCAACAAACCACCAGGGGTCGCCAAATTGCGCTGGCCAACTTCTCTGTTGTTTTCCTACATCTGTGTGTGTTCACTTTTCACTACTCTTAGTAAGGACTTGATTTGCAGGACACCACTAGTCCAAAGACGGCTGGTTTTGCGACACAATTTTTGCTGTTTTAAAAGATAAGAGTTGAGATGTTTGCAAAAGAAGAGTAATCAGCTGGAGGATCAATGTAAACTTAAAAAGCCACCCTATCAGGTGTGTGTGTGTGTGTGTGCATGTGTATGTTTTAGCAGCGATGACATCTCTACAGCCAGAGAGAAAGAAGAAGCAGCCTGGTTAATATTTTGTCGTGGCAGCTGGGGCATGGGAAACAATTCAATTCCTCTCACTAACCTCTTTCTAAACAGTCAGGAGAATCAGACTCAACAGAAACAACCACTCTTTTTTTCCCCTCATTCTCCTCCAGATCAGTGCATTTCACCACCAAATGCAAAACAAAAGTCTCTAAAAAAATCCAGCAGGCCTGCAGACAGAGTGCTGAAGGGAAACCAGTGTGCATGTGAGTGTGTTGAGTAAGCAGCTCCTCTGTATTTTACAATCACACATACCCACACAGTCACATGCACACACACATGCATACACCCATGAATAATCCCCCAGAATATTCCTCTGAGAGACTCTATAATGATTAATGCTTGTTTGCATTTCAGAACAAGACTCAACCAGGTAATTATTTTCCAAATCTGCAAAGAAGAATGGCAAAAGTTAAATGTCGAAATCCAAACCTTGTTATTATAGTGTTTGCCTCAATTTAAAAAGTAGAAAATTAGAGGAGAGTGGATTTTAAATTAGGCAAATAAAACATGAGCAAATGCAAAAACATTTTTTACTGCTCTTTACAAATCTCCAGGCTTTCCACTGGAGAGTAAAATGTACACTATAAAACTGAATTTGTTGAAGTATTTACCGCCAGCTGAATTATTTACACTTTTATATAGCATGTTAGCTTGCAAGTACAATTTTCAATGGTGATTTAACTCCAAAAACCCTAACCCTACCCTAACTGGTGTTGGAAGAAAAATGTTTCAAAAGGTTTAACACCATTAACGTTGAAGTTTTGGCAACATGAAACAGGAAGTGCTTGTTTTCAAGAGCGGAAAACCGTTGTTATAGAGGTGTGAGCTTAACAGAGAGAGTGTAAAATGCTGGAGGTATGCTAAGTCTGTTTTGTTCTGAAACAACCCAAAGTCTTTAATAACAAATCTCAGATTATTATAAAGCAGTAATAGCCAAAATGGGGAATGTCCCTGACTAATAAATCAAACGCACCCTTAATATGCACAAACATCGCGGTCTTTGGCTTCAGTTCTACCTGATGAAAGGAACAAAAACATTCAAATTTGAAAACTGCTGTTAACTCCTTTTACTGGCATGTATTGTAAAGAAACAATGTGGAGAACGGTTATATGCTGTGCATAATGTTACAATAACAAGTCTCTCATATACTACAGTGACTCGCAGGGGACAAAATATATCATTTATCCAAAAATTTAAAGTTACCTGCTTATTTTCTCCTGATCACAACAGACTATTAATGAGACTCTTGATATCTGGCTATTTAAGTGACAGCATGACTGCTGAAATCACACTTGCAAGGAATCCCTGCTCTTTAAAATAAATTACACTTATAGTTGTCAGGAAAAAAGGCTTACATATTTCATAGAATAAATTCAAATGTCTCAGTAATGTGTTAAGACTGTGTTTTTTATCTTAATTTTTAATATGGGAGGTTAAACCAGCTAGGTGAAATTATTTTAAACACAAGTTCAGTTATAATTGATTATAATTCAATAAGATGGGGGTTTTCAGTGATTAAATATTCAGAATTCAGAAATATAAGTAAAATAAATGCAAATCGTTACAAATGTTCTTGTTAGATTTTATCATGCTTGCTTTGGATCCATTTAATGCATCGTATAAACACCTTAAGGCGCATCCAAGCATCACTGACAGGTGTTTGAGAACTTCTTGTTCCTGTTTCCTGCTCATTTCTGTGTGCTATCCCAGCACTGGCTCCCTGGTTGAGGTGTTTCCCTTTAATACTTCCCATGCTTTTAGGAACCCCTCCTCTGCTCTCACGTGAACTCACTCACCCTTCATCTCGCAGCAGTCCTTGGTGACCCTCTGGTCGGCCTTGATTGGCAGCTGGAGTAGAGACTTCAGGTTGGTCATGGAGGTCAGGTGACCGCCTTGGGGGCCACTTCCAGCAGGGTTGCTGGCCCCAAACTGCGGGCTGGTGGCCCCTGCTGGGAGATCCGGCGGCAGGAGCTGCGTGAGAGGCCTTGACATAACTTCTAGGGAAAAGAAGGAGGAGGAAGAGGAGGAGGGGGTAGGTGGAGGGAGATGGAGCGGAGCAACCTGCAGAGTTGGAGCTCAAGATCAAAATAATCCACTCAGAGATTGTAGTTAACGCGCGCGCCGTAAAAAAGGTGCGCAGACAGGTGAGGCGTGCGTGAGATCTCTTGATATCCCGCTTTCCCCTCGGCCCATGTAAAATGTGCAAAAAGAAATTAAAATTTAAAAACTGAGGGTGGTGGGGCGGGAGGGGGTCTATCTCCAAAATGGCAGCATGCTGAGCAGGTTTAATTCATCCCTCTGGAGTTGCTGTAACCGCGTTCCTCTCGAAACAAACACCGACGCACTTATAAACGACTGATCCAAGTCCTCTTCGAGCTTGTGGAAACAAAACCGGTCCAGCTCGGCTGTCAGCCTGACAGGTTCCCTAAAAATTCCCTTCCAGATGGAAGCAACAAACAGTGACAGTAATAATAAAAGCAGGAAAGAAGGCGGCTGAAGGTAGTCCCGTGCACTGAGCGAAGACAGATGATTAGAATCAGCAGAATATGAAGAATCGGCGGTGGGAAGTCTCCAGGGCGGAATAATCCATCAAATCTGAGGTGAAATGATCGAAATGATGCGATGATAGAAATAAAGAGAAATAAAGAGATTCCCCCCGAAAGAAAAAATAATAAAATCCAGTAGTGGAGAGAGCCAGCTAGATGATGGCTCTTATTTTCCTCTCTCTCTCGCGCTCCCTCCCTCTCTCACCTTCACGCGCACACACACACTCGCGCATTTTTTCCTCGGTTTTCGCTTTTCTCCCTCCGCCTGTCAGCTGGAACCAACACGGGCTGCTCGCGTCACGTCACCGCTCACGGGGGAAAGGCGCTCGGAGGCGTGGATCGTTTGCATACGTTGGCCACGCCCACAACCCCAAAACTACACCCCCCCCCCCGACGTACTTAAAATCTACCCTTGTGCATTCAAGCACACGGATAAGGTGGTAAATAAGAGTTTTTTCCTGCCAGCATGTAAAAAGAAACATTTTTTTTTTTATTATTGTATTTAGATTTTATTTACATTTAACAAATATTCATTTAGTCTTTCTTTTAAATCGTTTCCCCACATTTTTACATATTGATCTTTTTTTCTAAAATGTTTATAAAGCAGCAAGTGAGGTGGAAACTTACATGTTCATACTTATTAATTAATGCAACTCAGTTGGCTGGAATATTTTTTCTTTATGCAATTTAAAGTTTTTAATTATAACTCAGTTAACATGCAGCGGAACGCCAACTAAATGAGTCAAAATATGTTTGTATGTCAACTAAGACAATAACAAATATCTTCATAAATGTTTAGTCTTCAGGTGTTTTGTAATTGTCTTATTTCTCTTCTGTGTTAATATTTCATTTACAATTTTTTTTTCAAAAATGTTAAGTTGATGTGCTTATATCTTAGCAATAGCATGTGTCAAACTTTTCAAGAGTTATATGTCTGTAGCTTCAAATCTTTGTTTGCAAACTGAATTGAAATGCATGCAATTTAAATTAATTATGTCCATATCATTTGAATCATATATAATTTTAATGACAATTCAATTAAGAACTGAATTGATTTTATTAGGAATTTTTATATTAGTGGATAAGGATTTGACATGTTTGTATTTGAAAATTTTGTGTGAATAGACACAAAATAAAAACCTGAATTGAATTAGTTCTTGGTAGCTGCAGCTCTCTATTCGATTTGAGCTGAGTTTTCATTCCATTTATACTTGGAAGTTGGATATTTATGGTTGCAAATTGGAAAAAGAGCAAGAATGACACCTGAGGTCAGAATTTCAACTCAGAAAGTCAGAGGTCTTCAAGCAGCCCAAAGTTAATTAAACAAAATGTCCTGCATTTATATATAAAATATAATTAAATGCTCTGGTGTAAATTATTTATTTTTTAGTACATTATTATTACTTTTTATTGGAAAGAAAAATAAAGAGAGTTGTGCATCACCAACAACCAGAGTCTCCACTAATTTAGGGGGAAAAATTCAAACCAATTTACAAACACTAAACTCCTATGTATTTATGTTTCAGTATTCATGGATACATTTAGATTTTTTTGGGACATGAACTATTAAAATAGGCAGTTATACATGTTTTTTTTTTTTTCTTTTTAGCTATTTGTGGTCAGTTGTGGTCCGTATCCCTCGTGAATATCTGGGGTCCACTGTACTTTATACAGGAAATATTGAAAAATACATGTGGAGCACGCCCCTTTTTATAACAATTTTCTGCCAGGTAACTTATTTGGCCCAAATTTTTAGATATTATGAGCTGAATATACAGTAATCTAAAAAAGGTGAAAAAAAAACGTTTACAAAGGAAAAACATTTTAACATATCTGACTTCATTATTAACTTTAGGAACACTAAGTATACAACATATTATAAAATCTGTCATCTTTCCAGGGTTTTTTTCAGCAGTTTCTTTTTAACAGCAAATATTTTCTTCTCCAGTTTTCCTTGAATGCAACATAATTAACATAAACATGGCGCCTCCTTGAAGATCCAGCCAATAGCGAGTGTTTGCTGGGTCGGTTGTGCTCCAAACATCGGCCTCTGAGCTGATTTTTCACTCCACCCCTCTACTCTTTTCTCACGCTGTCAAGTAAACAGCAGAACACAAAGCCGAGGCAAACACCGCGGACTGAGAATATATTATGAATCAGACGCACGACGACGACTCTTTCACGTTTGCTTTTGATCGGTGCCTTTAACTGAATATCTGTATCCACAGTAACGAGTCAAAGAAAACAGATGTAGCCACTTCGCATAAGTGCAACAATATGATCTGGCAAATTTAACGCTGTCGAGGATACCTACAAAAACTCCCATGTGTTTTTTTAAAGGTTGTGTTTTACAGCATCTGAATAAAAATTAGTGATATACCCTTTAATCTAATTTTAAAAGATCGTTTGAGCGGCGGTCTGTGTGCTCCTCGCGCTCTCAACTCCGAACGATCACATGTCCTTCGCACGCGCCCCAGCATTGCCTATCGGCAACAGCGTCGAACGGCCATTGGCTGAATCTGGGTCACTCGCAGCCGCTCTTAGCTTCCCATTGGTTGAAAATAGGTCAGAGTCCCCGCCCAAAGGTCCCCCCTTGCTCTAGCCACGTGAGGTTTGTTTGTTGTTTTTTTTTATTCCTTTGGAGGCTCAATTAAAGATCACATTTACACGCTTGTCGACTTCCTCAAACTCAACGGTTTAACATTCAAATAAGACTTTACAGAAAAATAGAAAGTAGTTGCAATTGTGATGTGATGTTTCTTATGATACTATAAAGAAAAAAAAAAGAAAAAAACTTAAGTCTTGTGTATAATTTATAATTGATAATTTACCTGTTGCATTTTGGCTGTCAAGTCATATAATTTGATGATGTATACAGTATATTACCATTGTTGTTATTGTTAATCTTGTTTTTACATATTAATTTTGGATCTTTTTGTATGAACCTATATGTCAGATGCTGCTGTTACACCTGAATTTACCCTGTGTGAAACAATAAAGGATATTTCAATTCTATTCTAAAGAGCCAAAATAATGTTTAACGTTTACGGCAAAGTTTATAGACACCGTCGTTTGTTGTCCTGGAGAACATTTGTGACTGGAAAACCTGAAGCCCTAAGAATTTCCAGACCAATTCAGCAGCTGTTGCACCTGTTTTATGGGTCTCGGTGTCAAATTATATTGCTGCTTCATGATGTATGCATAAGGGAACATAAAATGATTACCAGGGCCGAAATAGTTCGCTTTACACAAACACCAGTGTATGTACGTTGAAGTGTTTTACATCAACAGCTTTGTTTAATCGTACTTTGACAAGAAGTTTCAAATTAAAATTCTATGGATTTCTTCGGTGGAGCCAGTACTAGCATTGTAAACAGTACCATCTAGTGGCTCATTACCGGTAATGCAGCACAAAAAAACTTGTTTTAGGCTGCATGATGGTGCAGACGTTTGCATAGGTATAGCTCATCAGGATGGAGGTCCTGGATTTGAATTCTAACCTTTTGGAGTATGTATGTTCTCCCCATGCATGCATAGGTTCTTTCCAGGTGCTCTGGGTTTCGCCAAACAGTCAGAAAACATGAACCTTAGATTAATTGTTCTCTTTAAATTGTACCTTGGTGTCTCCTTGTCATCCTGTGAAACTAGTGAAGTGTCCAATGACCACTGGGAATGGACACCAATTCAAAGACATTCAGAAATGACACTAGCAAATGCTAAATAAAGCAACAACTTAATTCATACGCTGTATAAATTCTAAATGTAGAAATACTACAAAAAAATGAAACCAACTGTTCTTTGACAGAGACAATTAGATTTACCAGAATAAAACTTAAGAAAAGACATTTCAGGTGTTTATTCAAGGTTTTTCAACAACTCACTTTTAGGCAAAGGATAGTAATTTAGTCATATTACATGGTTTAGTTTTACAGAAAAAAAAGGGATAAGCACTTCTGGACAGGACCTAAATAAGAACTATGTGTACATGCTTCTGTTACAAAAATGGAGCCAAACTGTGTATGAGCAGGTAAACGGAGTTTCAGGTAAAAGGAAGGGAGGGATGATCACATTGATACATATAATTATGATTTTACAAACAACGTCTCAATTCGTCCCCTCCCACACTTAGAATAGCAACGATAAGATAAATGAAAACTGGGAGTAAAAAACAGCAAATAATATTTATATATAATAAAATATAATACTAATTGTACAGTACACTTATTTCTGTTGTCCTTTTCATATCCTGAAAGAGTTAACAGCTTTAGTCATGTTTGTGTTTCATTCACACATTTTTTTTTAAAAAAAGTAACAAAAGTAGTGTACAGTATAAAAACGATCGACTAAGTTTTTGTGTTTCAGCTTCTTCTCAGTAAATCAGCTAGCATCAAGCTGTGCCACTTTTGTGAGCTACTTGGTATTAGATCCTAAAGAGATTAATTTATATTAAGGGGAAATATCTCAGCATAAAAAGTGAATCTGTTCAGTGTAATAAACAGAGCATTAAATGAGGACTACACAGTATAACTATGAATAATGTGATAAAGAATAAACTGGTACATCAATCAGCCCTATGATAAACATCCGATTTTTGTTGATGCACAAACACGGCAAAAGGGATTTAGAACAAGACAAACATGATGGAAAGTACTGACAATTTTCAAACAGATGCTACAAAAAAAAACAAACATGATCTTTAGTTCCTTTACCTTTGAGGAACAGGAGGCAGATAGTTTGGGCGGTTTTGATTTTAGGCCTTTAGAAGTCCAAGTGATTTTATCAACCACCTCTGCTGTTGTACTGGGATTGTTTAAAGGCTTGTCCAGATAAAGGGGTGGGGATAGTCTGGTAGTTGAACTAAATCTTCCCCTTTCAGTCCCCACCCTATTTTGTTAAAAACGTGCTAAGATGTTGGATTATTTAATAAAATATAAACATCAAAAAACAATCTAGTCTAAAAAAAGACAGTTTATGTTACTGACTGTATTCAGTCAGAACTGTTGATCTCTCAGGTTGGGCCAGACCCGGAACTGTCAGCGGGACTGGAGAGTGGTCACTAACTGACACTGATTTCATCCTCGTCAGCTCCCAGTTTTCAGCAACACTGCCAGTGCTCGCCCCCCGGCAGGAGAACCTGTGGCGGGTCAGGAGACATGGGTTCCAGAAGCGATGTTGGCATTTGTGGCACTGGAATGCTGCCTGCTTGAGATGGCGACTCCTGTGTTTCAAGGCTTTGTGTAATGAAGTGGTGCGTCGCCCACACACCTGGCACCGCAGACGGGCGTGACGCCCTGAGTTTCTCGGTGGGTGTCTGACGGCGTGGTGCACCAGCAGGGAGCCCTGTTTGGTGTATGTGGCACTAGGGCAGATGGGACAAGGAAAGCGTTTGAGGGGGACATCCATAGAGGTGAGCCCTGTGACTTTGACCGCACCCCCGCACCATGACTTTACTTTCATCACTCCCCCCTTCATCCTCAGCTGGGCCAAGAGCTTTTTCCTGTTGATGTGTGCCTGCAGTCTTCCCTTTTTCCTCCTCAGAATCAGCAACTTCTTGCGAGTGTCTTTACTCAAAGGGACTCCCACCAGCTTCCCGTCTCTCATGATGCTGTGGATTACGATGCGCCGTTTTTTCTTTCGGTGCTTTCTTGTCTGTCCATGGCGCTTTTGGAAGTTTTTTGAGCGGTAGTGAAAAGGGTGCTGCAACTGTTGTTGTGGTTGTTGTTGCTGCTGTTGTTGTTGTTGCTGCTGCTGCTGCTGTTGTTGCTGCTGCTGTTGTTGTTGTTGTTGTTGTTGTTTTTGTTGTTGTTGTTGCTGCTGCTGCTGCTGCTGCTCAGCAACTCCCTGTGGGATGTGGGATGATCCAGGATAGTTGGAACCTGAGCTGGGGTCATAAAACAGTGGAGAGTATCCAGAGGGTTGAGACTGGTTGACACGTTGACCGTTGCGGTCAATGCCATGTTGTGACAACTTGTGCCGCACCAGGCTGTTGGAGTAGGCAAAGGCTTTGCCACAAACTTCACAGCGAAAGGACTTCTCCAGGCCCACCCCTCCGCCGTGGACAGTCTGTTGATGTGCTGTCAGGTGGAAATAGTGTCGGAAAGACTTCCAACATACTGTGCAGGTGTAAAGCCGCTGAGAGGGAGTGCCAGATGTTGGAGACTTCTCTTCTTGGGAGCATGAAGAAAAGTAATCTGAGTTTCCAGGGTTGGCAACTTGACTGATTGCTGCTGCAGCAGCAGCAGCAGCTCCACCTTTTATTCTTCGACCCGTGTTGTCAATTTCCCCTTTTCTGTGAAGCTTTCCATGCCGAACAAGGCTCTGTGCATAGGCAAACAACTTCCCACAAAGGTTGCATTTGTAGTTCTTTTGACCGGAGTGTACAGTCAGATGCTTAGTGAGGTGAAAAGGTTCTCGGAACATTTTTCCACACACTTCACAGGCATGAGGTTTCTCTCCCGTGTGAACCCGGTTGTGGCGCCTCAGTGTTTCCGCCCTTCTAAAGCGTTTGCCACAGATCTGACAGCCATACGGTCTCTCTGAGCCGTCCCCTGGAGGTGCTGGACTCCTCCTTCTCCTCACAATTGTGTTTGGATCCCTTTTTTCTCTGGGCTTTCGAGGCCTCCGGGGCTTTGTGTGGGGCAGGCTGGGGTGAGTCAAAGGCATGGTGGAACCGTTTAGGCTAGTTGATGATGGTCCGCCCATGTTTCCAAACCCCAAGCCCCCCAGCAGACCTCCAATAATGTCTCTCCTTTCTCCTTCTCGACTTTCCGAGTTGATGTTGCAGGAGGCGGCAGCGGCAGCAGCAATGGCTGACATTGCACTGCTAGTGACCTCATCCTCTGAATCATCCAACAAGGAGGACAAGGGAAGGTGGGGTTGCTGCTGTTGGTGGTGGTGATGCTGCTGCTGGCTTTGAGGATGGGGATGAAGAGTTGGAGCTAACGGGGCTTTCCGTAGAGTTTGGCTAGTCATTTCGTTCCCTAATGTATTCTCTGAGGAATAGAGCGTGGAAGACTGTGGACGCCTGTAATTGTCGACCCCACTGTTGTAAGGCGCCTGGTTCTGGTATCGATTTCTGGAATAATCTGTTGCATACTTGTCATCTGTCATACCAGCCCCATCAGTTGAAATTCCTACCCCCCTTTCTGCACTATTTCCTATTTTACTGCTGCTTGTGTTGGATGCTGTATTCCCCCCACTGCTGGACCGATTTTTTGAGCTGCGGGGAGGTTTGCCACAAGCACCTGAAGCAGCGTGGTTGAGCAGAGAGGTACTCTCACGGAAACAACGCCCGCACGCCGGACAACGAAATGGCTTCTCATCATGGATCTTCTCGTGTCTTGTGAGCGACTCCCGGCGGTTGAATGACTTTTGGCAAATGCTGCATACAAAAGGCCGGTTTTCTGAGTGGGTGACACTGTGCTGGATAAGGTGACCTCTCTTTTTGAACCTCTTCCCACACTCACCACAGCAGAATATCCGCTCTGGGCTTGGAGAGTTACAGTCTGACTTCCTACTTTGGCTTTCTGGTGTCAAGCCATGGCTTCGGAGATGCCTTCGAAGGCTAGAAAGGTGAGTGAAGGTTTTACCACATTCACCACAGTGGTACAGGGGTTCTGGTTCAGGCTGCCCAGACGAGCTGCTATGACGTTCTTGTGGTTTGGACAATTGTTGGTTGCCATTGGCTACAAGCACAGAAGTGGAGCTAGAGGATGTGGAGGCTGATGAGGATGATGAGACAGTGGAAGATGACTGCTGCTGAGAGGAAGACGAGAGGAGAGAGGAGTGCTGTGTCTCACTTCCAATGCCACTTAGCCCAACACCCCCGGATCTCCCGCCCACAAGGCCTGAAGAGGAGCTCTGAGTGTGCCCACTTGAGCTGTTGTTATGGCAAGTAGTTACACTGCTGCTGGTGTGGCTGTGGCTGCTACTTTCAGCTTTTCTCTGGGGCAGGTAACCTGCCATTGCCTTTTTCCTCCTGCTACCCCCACTTGAAGCAGATGCAGACGAGCTGTCTCCTGATTTTGTTGTATCTTCTTTAGATAGGGACAGGTGCAAGGGCAGGGGGAGGGGAAGGCCCGCCTCCTGCTGCATTAATGATGCTATCTGGTTTGAGGAAAGTACTGGAATGCTTTGGAAATCAAAGCCACTCAGTGGGGCAGGCTGAGGGGCTGGATGCAGGGGGTGCGGGTGGTGAGTGTGGCTGTGTGGATGAGATAAGGCATGAGGGGTCAGCTGTTGTTGTTGCTGTTGGGTCTGGGGAGCAGTGTGGCTGTGAGAGGAGTGAAGGGCAGGAGGAGGGGCCAGGGCTGAGTTGGATTCAGTCGCTCCCTGGCCAAGACCTAAACTAAGGTGGTTGTGAGTTCCCTGCTGGACGAGGAACTGCTCAAGGCTACTATTTGTTGGGACACCAGACAGAAAGTATTGGTTGGCAGCAAGCATGCAGCTGAACTGTTGGTGGAGGCTGCGGGGATCGGACTGGCCAACCAGGGGGACCGCAGTGCTGCCAGAGGGGTTATTAGAAGCTGAAGCAGAGGTGGAGGGAGAAGGTGAAGACGAAGATGGACCGGGTGAGGGTTGAGGTACAGAAAGACCCGGATGCAGTGGAGGAGGGGGCGGTGCAGGCGTGACCCCAATAACTCCGGCAGCTCCTCCACTGCTGCTTCCAGTGAAGTCAAAACGCCCCATCCCAGAGTGGAGCTGCTCCTGAGCAAGAGCCGCCTCAGCTGGATGAAAAGGCCGCAGAAACTGGGGATACCCGGATGAGGAACTCCCACTGCCACTACTGCTACTGCTGCTAATCTTACTGGACTTCCTGGAGCTGTGGGACGATGAGGAGGACTGGCTTTGGTGGGAGATAGATGGAGGAGGGGCGCTCATTTTGGCGAATAATGACGAGGAGTCAGCGAAGGCATTGCTTCGAGAGCTCTGGAGGGATCCCAGCCCAAGACCGGACAGCAGACTTCCAGAGGTATCAGCAGAGGGTTGGTGCTGCTGCTGGAGCTGCTGCTGATGCTGCAGTTGGACTTGTTGCTGGTGGCTCAGTTGTCGTTCCAACCCAAGCCCTTTAAACTGGTGGGCTTGGTGTCCACTTAGCATCTCTAAGATGTCCATGGGGTACTTGCTGAACTGAAACATCTCCAAATATGGCTGTGACAAAATGTCCAGAGGCCAGAACAATCCCTTGCACCAATTCTATAAAACCAGCAGAGCCCTCAGTAACCTCTGGGATAGTCCAACTTTTGTTTCAGCCCCAAGCTTTGAAGGAGCCACTTAAGTCCAACAACAGTTAATGCTTCATTAGTTCTCATAAATGTTTCACTAAGTTTATTTTTATTATGGAGTGAAGCCTTCAAGTGCTTCAGGTGGGAGGTTATATAAAAGGTCATAAATAGAAAATTTACTAAATTACATTAAAGTCTGTAGTGTGTCTTTAAAGTGTTCCATTTTTTTAAGTTGAAGTCAGGCCAGGCGGTCCCACAGAGTGGAGTGTGTTCATCTTTCTAGAGGAGGATTAATCATCTCTTCAACAGTTTCCTGTCATCATATGAAAACCTCTGGGTAGCCTGAAGAAAAAAAAAAACATGAAATCATTAGTGATTCTGTGCTTTGATTCTGATCAAATGAACAACACACAGAATGCAGTTAGTGACTAAAGCTTGAAGCATAATGAATCCATAATACATCAGTGAAAGTCAATACAGATAGAATCCTACCACTTTCAACTTAAACAAGCATTTTTGCAGGTATTTTATTAAACCAATAATAAACTTACTGTGTAGTTTTGACACCTAGTTTATACCAGAATGTTTCTGTCTTCGTGAAACCACATTATACATCTAAAAGCTTTAAATATTTCAAGATGGATTAGATTTTACACAAGTAGGCAAGATATTTTACAAAATATTCCTGAAAAAGCATGTTCACATGTCCATTTATTTTTATGTGTTTTCTAATCAAAGTTAAATTTAAGGCATAGTTTCTATGCTACTTTTTTTCTTTGCTACTGTGACATGGCTTGATGACAAATATACAAGCAAGAAATTTGACCCAACAAAAGGGATGGGTGATATGAACTTTCTATATTATTACAATATTTTGTGGAAATTTTGTGAGAATAAAAAAAGTGTTTCCACTTTTAAATGGGCTTCTTTAGGACACCTTAAAGAAAAGAGATTACTATCACTAAAACTGCATTTAATATTTTTTTATTTATTTTTATTGATGCTATTGTGGAACAACAGAGAAAACTATTCTGACAACACCTTCAGTTTTTTTTGGGGGGGGAGGTTTAAACATCATTAATGTTTAATTTCATAATAAATCAAAATTCCCTGATTTATCATAGACAAAAAAAAAAAAACTAATTGTGTTTCTAATCAGACACTTTGCTGTTAAAATGACGCCCTAAAAATTCAGACACTGTGTTGATGTTTATAAACAGCCCAATATTTTATGCACACTTTGATATGTTTTTGATACAAATTACATGAAACCTCCAGTGTTTTTTTTTTTAGATATGGCATCTCTCTGCCAACTAACTAGAAATGAATTAAACTATCAAAACCAAACGTTTGAGTCTCATTTAAATGACTTACAGAGTGAATGGCAATTATCTCCAAGAGCCACTAGCAATATACAGTCACCCAGTAACCAAATGTTGACCGAATCCTTTGCTAAAAATATTTTTGTGTGTCTTTGATATGGTGATAACTGTAATGCAATACATTACTCTCAAATAACAGCTGGCTGAAAGTTAGAAAAAGTTATTATTTTCATTGTAACCGTCACACCATCATACCCCTTCTTCTTCTTCTTCTTCTTCCACCACAGCAGTGTCTTTGATGTAAATCTTTTAAGTCATCTGCTCGTGCCTATTAGTCGTGACTTTTCCTCTAGATGCACACAAAAAAACCATCCATCATGTGAGGGTTAAATCAGCGCTTATTTCTGACCTTTCTCTAGCTTTCTGCAAAGCACTCGGCATGGAAACGTCTCCCTTGAGACAAAAAGCACAGAGGCCAAACAGTCTTCTGCGTGCTGTCACATCTGTGTTCGCTTTGAAGCTTGGCAGAATGACAGCAGAGGCTCACACAGCACAGTTACTCTGAAGAATTTTGTGACAATCCAGCATGAACTCTGTGCTGAAACAGCAAAAACAAAAAACTGCAGCCAGAATCCACCGGGAACATAAAAGAGGAATCATACAAATCTGAAATTAAACGGGGGCAGTAATAACTGTAGGAGTAGAGAAACGATGGGTCACAAAATATGGAGCAAATGCTGCTACTATCGAGGAATCTGAGCTAATCCTTGTATTTTACTGAGCTGCAAGTGAAATCCCGATATTAGGATTTTTTGTCTGATTTTAAGATCCTAAAACCACAAAAAAAAAATGTTTAAAATACATTCAATAAATTTTTTTACCTACATATGTAATTAGTGTGGTCAACTTAATATAAGAAGTCCAGCTAAAGCTAAAAGGTCATTGGACATATGACGACAGAACATAATTCAAATATAAACACAAAAACAATCAGTCTGGTTCTGGTCTGTTTTCAGATGATAGATGGATAATAATGGTCTAGATGAGGCAGAGCATGCTGATCCAACAGAAGCTAATGGAGTCATGTTAATTATCACATTAGGCTTTTTACACAAAAACATATTTTTATACAATACCAATGAATTGCAAATGTCAGCTGTATAGCTGAGGCCACAGTAAGACAGGATGTACATCTCCAATATGCAGTGCTGCTTATGAAATCCAATCAGAAGGCGCCCACTCTAGACTGTAAACAGTGCTCACCAAAAACAATTAAAAACTGTGAACAATGAAAAATGCCTGAGGGAAATTGAGATTAATAATGTAATTTGTGTAATCAAGTGGTCTCCCTGAAGTTCAGAACAGAAGAAAGAGAAGATAAAACATTTGCTGAGATACAAAAACATTTGATGCAGCTAGAAAAGTGGCTAATTTTGTAGTTAGTTTAAAAACTGGATTCCAGTTTAACATGGTAGTATGTTGAATATGACTCAGTGATCTTCATGTAACAGTAACAGCTCATGCATTAATGTAAAACAAAAATTTCCCAAAATGTTATCAAGTAAACCTTTTGATTCATACCTGCAGAGTCAATGCAGTTTCATAGCATCACTCAAACTGTGCCAACAATGACTGACCACATTGTTTCACTTTGTCTACAGATTTTAGTGGATATGAATCACCTAAAGAAAGATGACTCATTTAATTTCTTGTCAAAACAAATTATACTCATGTCACTGCAAGATAAAACAAAAAAGGCAAGCACAACTGAACCTGATGGGTGTTAAGAGAGGAAATTAGGGTCTTGTCAGAGATTCCAGACTCCCTTCACCGCCTCTCATTCTCTGTGGTGTTTTCATCTTGTCTGAGCTGCAGATTAAGCGCCACTCTTTTCAAAACAAACATGCAACAACTGTTCAGATACTTGCAACATGCATTGATTTACGTGCTGAATTTGCTGTCCATTCACACATTAAGCCTCAAATTTTTCAGTGAATGATACACTGATAACAGATGCAACAATTTCTCTCTAGATCTGCAGCAATGGGACTGTTTACATGTGTGTTGTGTGCATCTCACCGGCTAATCCACAGATCCGAAACTCCAGCGGGGTGTTAAGAAGAGAGTGGGAGAAAAAGAACACATCCCACTCTGTCCAAACGGGATATCACAGCTCGACAACCTTAAAAAAATAAGCATATCAGGCGTTAGGTAGGACAAATAAGTCAACAAACCCTGCTAGCATCTGTCAATAACCTCGGCTAGCTAACGTTGACTGTAACAAACGCTACTCTACCACGAAAAAGACATAAAATCAAAATGTAGTGCCTTTCTATGAAATGCAACACTCAACTCTGTTTTGTTTTGAATTATATTTAAGCGCTATGTAAAGCAAAGAAGCAAAAACAATTCAGAGCAAGAAAACGTTCTATAGTCAGAAGCTACATGCTACCAACTTAGCAGAGCCGTTAGCTTCTCTATGCTAATGTCAGTCCTGCTTGAAGCTGCTTTTGTTTATGTTTTTACCTTCCAAAATACGAATCCTGGTTGGAAAACGCCGCTGGGAAACACGGCGGTAGAAGTGAGAGGGCATGGGGGAGGACGTGCGCTCTGAAAGCGGGGTCCCTAATGCTCGTCACTGGGGCCTTTTTCTCCATCCGTGGAAAAGCACCGTGAAAGGCCCGGGATCTCCATCGGCCCAGGAGGGCTGCTGCTGCTGCTTCTTTTCTCTCGCTAACAAAATCGCTGGCCTGCTCCCGTTTTGGCCATTGTTTGAGTCCAAAGTCCTACAGCTCGACTGGCTCACTGGCGCTCATCACCAACTCGTCCTCTTTATTTAGTCTCGGTTGTGGTTTTCCTGCTTTTCTCCCTGGCTTCCAGCTTCCCTCCCCGCCTCAGCTGCTTTAGGTGTCCCCCTCCGTAGACGACGGTTCCCCCGATGCTGCTGCTGCTAGCGGTAAAATGGTAGTTTCCTGTCTGCATAATGGTTCCGGGTAGAGCCAAGCGAAAGTCCGGCTGGAGTACTCACAGCTATCAGATCCGATCCAGCATGATGCTCATGAATTAATGAAGCTCTGTGTGAGAGAGAGGCTGTGCGGGTTCATGCATCATGCAATAAAAATAAAAAATATAATTGCGTGCATTCTGACACTTTGTGTCATCAAGCTCCTGTGTGTGTGTGTGTGTGTGTGTGTGTGTGTGTGTGTGTGTGTGTGTGTGTGTTTTCACACCAAGAGTGTAAAATGTTAATTAGTCTATTGAAGATGCCATCACGGCGCATGCCAAAGAGCATAGTTTGGTGTGTGTCAAACAGGTTTGTGTGGTTGGTGTCTTTTTCAATGAGGTGTCCTCTAATTGAAAAATAACTTGTTGAATGAACATTTAAAAAATGTGAGAATTTTTACACCGCTGTTATTATAATGTGCCTTCGATTTTTTTTTTTCTCAGAAGTGGGGATTTTCTAAATGTCAGGAAAAAAATATCAAAGTCGAACACTTTGATTATTTTGTTGTAAAAAATTTTACTTTCCCATTTAGAAAAAGAGAGTGCCTACAAAGTCAGAATCTAACTCGAAACATATTTTCTGTGTATAAATTAACTTGTTTGCTATAAAGTGCATTGATTTTTTTTTAATGTTTTATGCTAATTAATAAACAGAACTTCAACTGAATTGAGCAACCCAGTATGAAGTGCGTTAGATTTCTGCTGGAAGTCAGAGCTTGGATCTCTTTCTATGTAGGATTTCCACTCTTTCACTCAGGAATACAACAGAAATGCTGATATTCTGACTATGAAAGTTGGAGGTTGCATAGCAGTCCTGAGTTCAGGATCCAATATGGATTTTGCAGGAAATAAAAAAATATATATTTTAAATATGCAATATAATTCAGCCCTGTTAAGATGGGAAACAGCAGTAAGAAAGAAGCTTACTATTCCAACATAATTTTCAATTTTTCATGTTGAGCAACAACTTTGTTTAATTCTGAAAGAAATATGCAAGTCAATCTTTAATTTTTTTTTTATCTTAGTTGAGCAAGCCTTTTTTCAAAGTAACAAATTTAAATGGAGCTTTAAACCAAAGTAAATAAAAATCACAATTTCTCAATTTATTTTCATTTAAACACCTTTGCCTTAGTTACCTTTTATTTATTTATTTTTTTTGAGTGTGTAATATTCTTCCTCTTTCCTACATTCCCCAGCTGTAAAACTGTAAAACATTTTTTTTTCCTAATGTAAGACATACTTTGAATCATTACAGACAAATTAGATTCAGTTGGATATTTTTTATTATTATTTAAACAGTATGATTTCTACAAATGCAAGAATTGATCACCAATAACAAAAGGGTTGCACATCTGTGAGACCGTTGTTGGGATATTCTTGGAAATAGACATATAAGGGAGTGTTATAAATAATTTATCATACAGTTTGAGGTATGCAGAGTAGCTATGAGAATACAAATATGCCCATGCCTCCCCCCCACCCATGTGGTTAACACACTCACACATAAATACAGGCACACAGCTTCATCAGGGGAACCGTTAACTCAACATGGAATACAACAGTAAACAACCTCTGAAATTATGAGGAGAAATGAGTGAGACATCAAAAGATTGAATTCATATTTCAACATTTTCTCATTGGTTTTTACCCTCGGTTCTTTAAAAGCAACTAAGGCAAGCCACAACATATTATTTTCAGTGACAGCAGTTGTTGCTTAAAAACTTTTAAATTAGGTTTGATCCCCCTGCAAGAACTGCAACTTTTTTTTCAAACTTCTATGCCCTTAAAATTCTGTAAAAATGAGCACGTAGGAAGAAGCTGCATTAAAAACCTAATCTGTCAAACATCAGCGACACAAACTGATGAACCATGCGATAAATCAATGCACTCAGCTATTACAGGTCCCTATAACTGCTATAACTTATCACCATATAAGTCTTTAAAAATGTACATTTTGAAATGTTTAAAAAGTCCTTGCTTTGGTGAACACAGCTCAAATTGAAGGGGTGGGAGTGATCAATGTCCCTCTTAAAAAAAAAAAAAACGTGACATTAAAAGGGACAAAAATGGAAGACCAAAAAAGCACAAACAGGCTGATATGAACAACAAATTGTATTTTGGATCGAAGTATCATCTTCGTGATCGATTTTAGTCAAAACGAGTGTCAGCATTCCGATAACAAAAATGACAGGGATTCTAACACACGGGTACGTAAATTTGAAACAGATGCATGTACAATTAGATACATACACGCCATGACATCATAAGTCAGCAGTATGACATCTCCAAAACTGGCTTTTGACATCATCATGCGGTCCGTCTTTTCTCCATGATTGCATCGGCTCTTTTTTGTTCCTGTGATTACAACGGTTTTGCTTTTGTTTTTATTTTTTTCCAACTCCACTAGAAAGTTGTAAAATTGAAATTTCAGGCATATACATTAAAATTCACAGAGATTAAAAAAATAAATACATGTTTAAAAGAAGAGATCATGATAAGAGTGCTCACTTTCTTATTTAGGGAGGTCGGGTTTTTCTTTTTTTTTTTTTTTAAATCAAACCGTTAACACATGAGTACATAACATATAAAACTACAAATGGCTGGCAGGAAGCATCACTCAATCAGTGGTTTCAGTCTTTATCAAAGTATAACTTCACTATGAAAAAGAAACCCAGCCAGTGTGGCCAGAAGGTCCATCTTATCGGCAGAGAAACAAACAAAAATCCAAAAATATGACATCTTTATGGAAAGCTTCCTCCCCCACAGCAATATTCAACAAAATTAAATTTTTACACAAAGATTCTTTTGCAGAAATCCCCTGCATGTTTCTTTTCTCTCTACACATGAAGGAATCTGTGAAAATAAGCACGAGCATGCCTCCCGACAGATACAAGAGATGAAAATGAGAAGCAGACACTGTTTAGAGCACAGACACACAAAGATAAATTCAGTTTAGCCCTTAGTGTGAAGTGTCCATTGTTCCCCCGCCTCGAACCCGTCTGCCTTCCTTCCCTTGGTGCGAGGTGAGCAGCTGAACTTGCAGGAAGCGTGTGGCGTCTCGGACGAACGGGAGGGTCTGTTCTATGCCAGTGCGCTGCAAAAAGAAGCCCTCGACTTTACAAGTTACTTGTGAAAAGTTTGAAACATGGCCGGGGGATGTTTATTCACAGATCGGATCCTTTTAATGAGAGGTCTAATTCAAAACATTCTCACTATTACGTTTCATAAATGTCGTACACTCACTAGAATCCACTGTACAAGGCTTTAAGTTAGCTTAAAACATGGTTACATACTGAATGGTAATTTTAGGGCCCAGTCACACAGGCGTCACTGAATTTGTTTAAGTACCTGTAATAATTTCAGGCTCCAACTATGCTGCTACAAGTATTTCACTTGATTTGTTAGGGGGTGGGGGGAGAACTGTTTTTAAAGAGCTTTAAAAAAATAAAAATCTCAGTCCAAATAAGAAATTTACCTCATCAAAAAAAAAAAAAAAAAAAAAAAAAAAAAATTCCACAATGGACCAATAGGTGCCAGTATTGTTTACATTTTAAAAAACATAATGCAAAAGGAAGAACAATACGAGATGGATACTGGTCATTTTACACTTATGTAACTTTTACAGCTCACTTTACACCTGACTTTTCACAATTAGAAGAAAACATGTCCAACAAATATATATATATTTTTTTTATTTTTTGTGTGAATTTAAACTTCTTTTTGGGGTTGATGCATACCTGCTTTGACCAGTCGTGATTTAAAGTAATTTTCTATAATTTACTTATAGTCTAAAAGACAAAATGGGTTTTTATATGATATTCTGAATAGCAACCAGAGGTTTCTCACAGCAATTCTTATTTGATCAGGGATCACAATAAAAAAATATTTCATAGTCAAATGGCTTAAATGGTGATCAGAATCAAAATCAATAGAAATATCTTGTAATTAATTGTTGATAATCTGAAAATGTGCAAAAAAATTAATTATACATGAGTCTTTTAGTACAATTTGGGCTATGTATCACCATAAATTATCAACATGCAAATAACAGTTGTTTTATGCATAGTTTTAATTACATGAGTTCAAAGCAGGGGTACAGATTAGAGACAAAGATATTCTCAGATTATACAAGCCTGTCTAGTTTGGCTTGGTCACGAGTCAATTCAGCAGTGATCAAAGTTAAAAATACATGTTTTTATGCTGTTCAATTAAATACAGCAAAATTATGAAATTGGGCTCATGAATGCATCAACATACAACATGCAAACGTTAGCTAACATTTAGGGAAAGATTTGATAAGTATAATTGAGGATCATCTTTCTCAGTTGGATTAGAAACTACTGCCTGTAACATGTTTTCTATTTATGATCAGTGTTTGTTACATGTAATTGTTAAATGAATAAATAAAAAGTCGACATAAAATTATCTGAAATGTGTTAAAGTCCTGAAATTCAACATGAAAACTGTCAGGTCAGGATGAAACAAGAACTGGAAGTGGCACTAGCTGGTCAAAGCATTGTCTGTGCATCTTAATCATGTGACTGAGATTTACTGGAAACGAGAAGAAAATTGAACTAACATAAAATAAACATGGAAGAAAAACTTATTAAAATTTGTCAGCCAACTGGTATTTTTGTTTTTGACTTGATTCTTTTGTTTTGTTGTGAAGTGCTGGTGTGACTGGGCCTTTGTGGCAGCAGTGTTGTTTTTATTCCTAAATTTCTAATCTTGAATTATTGAAGCTGTAGAGTCATCAGATGACAGTTAACTGCACTTGGCTCGAGTGATTCAGCAGTTTTACATTAATAGTCCAATCACAACTACAGAAAGCGATGATCGTCTAATCCAGCCTTTAAGTTACAAATCGGCTGGTTTTGAGGATAAATACGTGTTCAACTAAGTATACACAAAATCCTACAGGGCTCAGTCATGTTAATGTAATCAATATCGAGTTATTTTCATACAAAAGTAACTTGTTTGGTTCTAAATATTGTTATAAATACAACAACAAGCAAACCTGTCTCTCTCCAGGCTCAGTGCTCTTCACCATCCACAGTGGATTCAACGACAGATGAATTTCTGTCAGAGCACTCGAAGACTCAGAGGACAGAGCAATAAAACTCAAGGACGACTCAACAACTCGGCGGATATCCTTCAATAAAAGTCACAGCGAATACCCAGCAGCCTCTGAGCTGCATTTTTTTTTGCTCTTTTTATGAGGATTTTTTTTCCTTCCTTTTGCAAAGAATGGCTGAATATTCTCTTTTTCGAAACATAAAGTGACAAGAGGAATATCGGTTGGCTTTACTAACATGAGTGATGTCATCAACCATTGTTTTTTTGGGGAGAATTTTTTTTAAAGGTTGAGCAGCCAGCTGGGGTGAAACTCATTTCTGTTTCTTCTTCATCTCTCTTCGTTATTCTTGGTTTCCTCTCCTCATCCTTCACCTGTCCTCCTCCTCTCCTTCTCCTCCTCTCACACCGTCACCTCGTTCTTACTTCCAGTCCGCAGTCCCTGCCCTCCTCCGCCTCCGGGGATGAAGTGCAGCTGTTCGATGGTGTTCTGCCTTTTGTTGGCGAAAGCCATGCGCCGCGCGCTGGGCTGGCCCCCGATTATCCCTGCTCCTCCTCCGCTGTGGCCCCCGTGGGAGTCCCAGCCGCCGTGCATCCCCATCACGGGCACAGCTGTGGAGCCGCGCTCGTGGTCGTGGCCTGATGTCGGGTGGGAGTTCATCTTGATCATGTGGTGGCGGTCCATGGACGGCGTGGCACAGATGTTCTGCTGCGACTGGGCCTTTTGGTGGTGGCTCAGTCGGCCCATGGTGGGAACCATCCCGCTCCCCCCACCTCTCTCCATCGTTCCCATCGGCAGACCCATCGTCATCAGGCGATCTTCCAGACGGTCCGGAGAGACGAGGAGACGCTCATGAGACCTGAAAGCAGAAAGCCGTTTAATTTGACTGTAAACACGGACAGGACACGTACGGTGCCACGTCTTTCTAATTTCTTTCCACGTAGGAAAGAAATTAGAAATTTGAAGAGTGAATCGGTTTTTTTTTGGTCACATGGATGTTTTTATTAAATGAAAAGCATCAGATCTTATAGGCCCAAAAACGGGATTATTGAGTTTGTTGTGTAAAAATGTACATGTTAAAATACATGTAATAAATTAATCAGCATTAACATCATAAAGTTCCAACCCTGTCCTTTATATATTTAATATTGGTTAATATCGGTTATCAGACGGCTAACTGATGATGAATAAGACATAATTTCTATTCCATATTTTTTCTTTCAGCATTTTACTTCTCTGGCTAGTGTCGTATAGAAACAAAGAAAATACTACATTTTAAAACGCTCTTTATGAAAGCATTGATTTAGGAGTAAACACACTTATGCAACCAGATTATTTCATCTTAATTCTTTTTTCCTCAAACAGATTTGTTCATTTCATCATCTTAACTGACAGGCCAGAAATGCTCCGTCTTGGAAGTCCACCGGTGTGCATCTTCACCTTGTCAGACTTTTGAAACTTTAATGAAATGATATTTCTTACAGTCTGCTTCCCTTTGCTTCCCTTTCTCCATCCTTTCTGGATCACATCTCATTATGATCCGTTTTCATTTCCATCTTCTCTGATCTCTTTTCTCTCTCCAGGTTGTCAGAACCGATCATCTCCCGTCTCCTGGCTCTAAGCTCACCTGCGGAGCATCTGTGACGTGGAGCTCCTGCTGGTACTCATCATGGCTTTGTAGTACTGGTGCTGCTGGTTCTTGTTCAGGCGGGACAGGGTGTTTCCCTCCCCGAAGGCCAGCAGCTGGTCCTGGGAGCGGACGCGGCGAGGCGGCCTGTCGAAGGTGGAGCTGGTGTGGGGCGTCTGGGAGGGAAGCGGGTACGGGTTCGGGGTGGAGGAGGGGATGTGGAGGTGTGGACGGGACCCATGGAGGGGCAGGGTGCCCCTGGAGCCCAGTGTGTAGTCGCCCCCCCAGGGCAGGTGGTGCTGCGAGGAGTGGAAGGAGGGCGGAGCGTTGTTGGAGCGACGTTTGGAGGTGTAATAACCCGAGTATTCATCAAGTTCTTTCTCTGTTGCATAAAAAAGGGAAAGAAACAGAATCTGTTAAACGTAAACAAACCATTCTCTCCAATGATAGATAAGTTGGTGACATCAGTTGATTATCTTTAAACCGAGTGACTCGTTTTATTAATGATGTTAAGTAAACATTAACAGCCCAGCATCTAAATGCGTTGTAGTTTTTTTTTTGTTTTGTTTTGTTTTTTTTTACAGCTGCCTGTTATTTTAAAGGTTTAGGCTTGGCATCTATGGCATCTGTGCAACTTTTCCAATTTAAAGCCTGGAAAAGGTTTAACAAGCAAGTTGATCTGATTAAAAACAACACTGATGTTAAAAGATTTCTAAAGTTTTTGATGTTTTGTTACTTGTTTTGAAATCACTAAACACATTTTCATAACAAAAATCAACCTGAGTAAATTCAAAGTGTGGTTTTATTAACAGGATACAATTTTTAAAGGAAAAACAAGCAATCTAAACCAAAATAACCAACATGACATACTTATCCTCTCGTTAAATCATGAATTAAATGTGGTTGAGTTTCACTAGCCAGATCTAGGCCTGACTGGTTCCTGATCCGTAGAAACATCTGGCAACATGAAGCCAACTAAAACTTCTCAAAAAGTAACACATTGTGTCCCAATCTAAAGAAACTGGAAATAAAAATTTGAAAGGTTATCGCCCCCCTAGGTTGAAGTCAGTAGCCTGGAAAAACATCTTGAGACTTTCAGGAAAGTATTCCATCGACTGGCAGGACAAAAGTAAAACTTTCCTAAAGGTGAGCATTCGGATGCATCTCAATTTAAACATCACATCCACAAAAAAACATGATTGAAATCCTTTAGCTTTGCCTTAAGCATAAAGTTAGACTTTATCCTCAAATCTTCTAATGTGTCTTGATGGTCTGAAATATGCAAAAGTGACAAAAACTTAACACCATGGAAAATAACTAAAGGGATCTTCCCTTTACAACCATTTTGGTCTCCAGTGACACTGACAAGACAGAAAAAACAGAAAGTTGAAAAAGGAATTGCAGGGGGAAAAAAAAGCAAAAAAAAAAGAAATAAGAGACAAAAGTGGCAAATGTTCAGAACAAAGAATATGATGTAAAAACAATGGGAAAAGAAATGCATGGAGTGTTGCAACAGAGGGGAGGTGAAATTCTTTGAGAGAGGAGTATGGGCAGCAAACGAGGAGATGAAACGTAGATAAAATAAATTAGAATGAGGCATAAGAGAATAAAACATGAGAAAGGACAGTGGAAAAAAAACACAAAGTAACAGAGGCTGAATGAGAAAGGATAGAGAAACAAAGTCAACAGAGACGAAAGTGTTCATTAATAGAGAAATAACAGTGTTTCTGTGCTTTCTGCTCCATACACCGAGTCCGCTTTAATCTTCAAAGTATTTCCATGGAAGCAGCTCTACAAGAGCCAATTTAAAACCTGACCTTTAACCAGCTAGCTCTCTACCTCTTCCTCTCCTCTTGTCTTTTTTTCTCTCACCTTCTCAGGTCTCTTCCTTTCTTTCTATTTGTTCCTCTGCCTCCATCTCCCCTTAATTTCCGCCAAATGTGGAGGTTTTCTGTCTACCTTTCTTTTGCCTCATTTCCCTTTTTTCTATTCTCCCTGATGATCTCATGTCCTCACCCTGCCCTCCCTCTTCTCTCTTTGCTCGCTCTGTTTAAGGCCAAATTATCTCGAGGGTTTTTTTTTATGCCTGGCCGTGGACAAAGAAGCCTTTATCGATGTCATTTCTGCAGGGAAGCACATCAAAAGCAGCAGGTTTCATTCAGCAGTAGCTGAGAGGCCGTTTTTCATCCACTCTCTGTGTCATTCTGACATTTCACTCCCATCCTGAAAAAAAATTGTTCCACAAAAACTGTTTGATGAAAATATGGAGGTTGTTTTGCAGAAAACCAAAAGCAGCGCTTTAATTCAATGTGACAATGACTCACACTGTCTGAAGAGGTGCTATGCCAGCTAACAATATAGATCAGTCAGTTCATGAGATCTTTACTCGCAATTCACTCACAATAAATCAAACACTGTAATAATAATAAGTATCTTCAAATATTTCACAGTAGCATGTCTTGGATGACACAATCAGTTGTTAGCTAGCACTGCTAGTGCACCTCATTTATTTTTATCTCTCCATTTTACATCTCTGTCTATTCATAAGCTTAGAAAGATGAGCAGAAGGATGTTGGAGTAGGGGATATGATTCTCATCTATTATAATAGATGAAATCCATCTTGATCTATAGTAGCATAAAAACACTTCTCAAGCACTAATTAAAGATTAAAAATATTTAATAATATATTATTTTCAAAACATTTAGCTTTATGGGACTGATAGGACAGCTACATTTTCACATTTGGGTGAATATATAAATGTTTTTTTGTTTTTTTTTATCTCCAGATGTCTAAAACTGGATTTTGATGTCCATGTTTGGCCCTAATAAATGGAAAATAATCATGCAGGGAGTAAAACTCAAAATTGCTCAAATTTCATACCTCATGTCCAACAGAACTAAGCAGGCACAACAGCACACTGACACTTTATGAAGATTTTGAAAGATAAAACCTGTTTCTCCCCCAAGATTCACCTGTTGAAAGAAATGATGTAAACAGAAGTGGATAATATGCCCAGTGCAAAATCTGACAAATTCTTAACTAATCCTTTAAAGAGTTTATAACTTAAAATCACACAATCAGGGAATATAATCAGATTTTTTTGCAACAAATATCTTCATTGTTTGTTCCTATGTGCTCATAAAATCTAAATGTACACACATATTAACCACTGTGTGACTGTAGCTATGAAGCAGAGCTGTTATAGACTCATTACATGGAGTTCAAACAACAAAAATACCTCTCAGAACCCTGCCTGGTATAATTTAGCAATTTTGTGTGATTTACAGTCCCTGAGCTCTGCATGCAGTGCATTTTTAGTAATTTGTTTATAAAAATTCACTTCTAAGAACAACACTGTTTTGGATAAGTACAGTTTTGTTTTAGGTGAAGCCAGTTCCATGACTAAACTCTGAAATTACAGCTTTTACCCACCAGGTAGACGAATAATATTTATATAAAGCATACAGGTACATTTAAATTTAAATGTGTCCACAATTTGATCCTCCCTCCATTAAGCTTTGTGGCAACATTTAACATGCTGTTAATTTTTTTTTCAACTATCTGCAGTTGCCAAAGGGAAAATATGGAGCCTATCTAACGGTTAATTACAGGAAAGATGCTGACTACTAATAACTACTCCACACAAACCTCTGTTTTGTATGTATAAATATGCTATATATTTGAAACATTATTTTTAATTGTAAACAAATCTGAACTACACTGAAACTGCCTACAGGTCGGCATAAGCCGTATAACTATTAAACTAAAAATGGGAGAGGATTGGTGGAGAGGAAAAAAGAAGAAAAAAACTAAGATGCGAATCACTGACTGGAGTCTTATTTTTGCCAGAAGTCAGATCATCGGTTGTTGAATACGAAGAGACCTTTTTTCCCCTTCTGTATTTATGGAGCGTTTCCCCTTTTGACTGAATCGAAATAATAAAGAGCCTCCTCTCGATTACGCCTTCACATCATTCCATCCATGTAGCGCCATGCTCGTTGAACACAGACTCATAAGGGTCGTCCCTCATGAAGTAACCATCCGTCACAGGCCTGCAGGGCGACTCCCCTCCCCCTGCAGTCCTCGGCCATCACAGAGTGAGTGAAGTAAAGGAAGCAACTGCCTCGAAAATCGTTTCCTCCTCATCGAAAGCAGCCAGACCTCTGCAGATGCCCCCTCCCCCATCTCTTTCCACAAGTGCCTTCTTCCACTTCCCTTCTTTTCCCCCGAATGACCTCTGCATCAGCATCTTCCTTTATCTTCTACCTTCATGCCGTATCGTCACTCACCCTGTCAGTGCCTTTAAAATTCCCCTCTGCTCTCCGTCTTCTGATCAGCCCTTCTCTCTAAATTCACTCGTTCATCCTTTTCACTTCCGTCCTTCTCATCTGTGCCATTTCCTGTTTGATTTATACTGCAGCTTTTCTTTACCACTTTCAATCAAGCTTTCTGTCATTTCTTGACATAAGTCTTCCTGGAATGACCCACAAAGAATGCAGCAGATTTCATAGCAGGATGATCAACAAAGCTGCTGACCTACAGTAAATGGGACTTTTATATAACCTGTTTTGCATCCATAAATCAGTACATTTATAGTACGCTGGGATGTACTCCCAACACTGGCAAATAATGAAGAGCATTATACCAGCAAGCAAAAACGAGTAAAACGAAGCAAAAGCGCCCACGTTGCTCTTTTCCACTTGTTCTGACAGGTTAAACTCAGCATTACGCTCGGTTTGACTGATTCTGACATTTGTGCTCCCACATTCAAATCCTCTGCATGTCTCAAAAATCTCAGAGAACAACCTTCGTGTACATTTTTGCTGAAATCCAGGAGGAGATTCTACGACTTTGCACTTTTTGTCACTAATCTTGCAGCGTAGTGAATAATGATGATGGGAAAGAAAAGGAGGAAGGCATTTTTCCTTCAAAAAAACAAAAAACAAACACACTTATATACTCTGGTGACCACAAATAACAGCCACTTGTTTTATTTTTATTTTTCATAAATTTTAAATCAATGGTTTTAGCGAATCAAAAATCCCCCCTAGAGTAGACAACCGTTTTCATTTTGTCCCAATTGATGAATCACATAAAGCATCATGAATTTATCAATTCCATCATTGCTTCAGAGAAATCTTGAAAATAAATACAGTAGCTTTGTTAGAAGTTTTTGTTTACATCAAATACATTTTATGTCACAGAACCATAGTCATTTTCCCAATTTTTTAAATTCCTAATTGGCTAATCTGCTGAAATTGATTTTATTATTATTATTATTTTATTTTTTTTATTTCCTTTATTTAACCAGGTAAACTCCGTTGAGATCCAGATCTCATTGCCAAGAGGGACCTGGGCAGAAGTCTGCAATACAAGATGCATATGAAGAAACATAATATAATGTGAGCTTCGTCTGAATAAACATTTCAAACTGTTTAACCAACAGGTGGTGCAACACGAGCAAAAAACTACATTTTAAGGGAAGTTCGAGAGGTGCACAGAAAGCAGCTGAAGCATTGCTCATTAAATTTTATGCCGTTCACAGCAAAGCACCAAGTTTATGAACCAGGAAAAGAATGTTTTGTGTAAATTCTGTCCGCGTAGAATTAACTAGAACCTCTTTTCCTTATCAGATGTTAATGCTAGAATGATTATCTGAAACACTTACTGCAAGTGTGTGAAATGGCCAAACCAGAAGTAGCACTTTTAATTAGCATTTCGTATGAGAAACAAGTAATAACTCACCCAGTTTTTTCAGGGAGCTGTACCGGCTGAGTTCTGGTTTCATCACCGCCTCGTAGGACGGGGGCAGCTGCGCCAGGTTGTGGAAGGAGTGGGAGAAAGACGGGTGGCTGCTGTTGTGTCTCATGCTCCCGGTGAGGATGCCGACCCCTCCCGAACCTTTACCGCTTCCTGAAATCAGGCTGGGCCCAGACGACAGCTGGGAGGTGTTGTTCAAACGAGGCCCGCGCTCTGAGGAACGACAGGAAGAGATGGACAGGAGGAAGAAACAAAAGTTAGAGATGAAAATAGATTGGATATGAATATGAAAAATATAATGGATGGAAGGAGAGTAGAAGGAAAACAATGAGGTGAGAGTTCAGGAAGAGTAAAACCCCTTAGACTTTTATCATGTTACAAATAGAAACATCATTGTAATTTATTGGGTTTTTACATGACAGAAACACAAAGTAGTCCATAACTATGAGGCAAAAGGAGAATTATACACGATTTTCAACATTTAAGTTATTAAAAAATCCTAAAACATCAAGAAATTTTATCTAAAGACATGGCCATCCTTAGAGAAAGAAAAAAAGGATGAAAAAAACATTTATGGATGCCAGTAAATATGTGAAAGAAAGTGCTCTTCTAAACTTTTTGTGGAACAAAAACACCTTCCACAACCAGAAACATGGTGGCAGCATCATGATGTGGGAGAGGGACAGATCTACGCAGCGTGAAATACCTGGAGGACAAAGCTTCTAAATGTACAACGTGTTATAATGGCCCAGTCAAAGTCCAGACCTAAATATGACATTGATGCCAACAAATGCTCTCTATTCAATCTGACTGAGATTGAGCTACAAAGAAAAACGGACCAAAATATTTTAATTTCAATCGCAAGACATGCAAAGCTGGTACAGACACGTCACAAAGGACTCAGAGATACACAGAAACACACTTTTAACATTTTTTTTTCTCTTTTTCACTGTTGCTACTTTGAGTCTGTTGCAAAACCCCAATAAAATTAATTCAAGATTTTGGTTGCAACATAATTAAATTTTTAAATAACCAAGGGGTAAAGACTTTTAAAAGGAACTCTAAGAGGAAATGAAAGGAAATGTAACATGTTTAAAAGGTAGAGAAAAGAAAAAAAATGGAAAAAAAATATAATATAAACAAGAAGCAAAAAAAGTAAATGTAGAAAGGAAAGGGAAGATTGAACAAAGGAAGAATCTACAAGCTGGGTAACTATCAGTGAACACAGGAAGTGTCTCTTAGCTCCATGGCGACCATCTATAAATACAACTCTGTACTGCTCATCTAAGATTGCAACACCAACATATCAGCCACATATAAATACACAGAAACACACTGATGGCTTCAGGAGGAATCTTAGTGCACATACAGTCACATTTATGCAAAGTGCAAAAGCAGCACATAGATCAGTAAACACAGAAATGACTTGTCTTATGTGAGGTTAGCAACATGGAGGAGGAGGAGAGGGGGGCATAGATGCCTGCTTTGCAGCATGTACACTGATATCAGTTACGTCATAAAGTATACAAACACATTCATATATGCTGCAAACAGCAGAGAGACGGAGCTGTAAATGAGCCAACATGTGGGTGCACTCAGCAGGGACCTCACATGTGGAATCAAACGCTCAGATCTTCAATCAGAAACATGCCGATCAGTCATGATCATCCAAACGGGGATCAGAAATGTTGGATCTATGAGGAGAGACAAAGAGAAACTACACCTCTGGGAGTGAGAGCGGGAAAAACTGGAGAACAACAATTAAAGGTTGCATAACGTGGCCATTTACCGTTTCCTGTCTTCAATACAGACACTAGCAGAGTTCATTCAGGGTGGGAACGGTTATGGGCTGCGATCTTGTTAAGATAACTGCAGGACATATACTGGTCATTGACCATTGACAGTAATGGGCTGTAATGGCCAATGATGTCTCTGTTAAGTGCCACCCAGGGAACACACACCACATCGACCTCTGTACTTGTTACACACATACACACGCACATACATTGTGTAAAAAAGCAATGCTAGTTCTGCGATAGTTTTAGTTTAAAGCTGGAAGTGAACATGATGAAGGCTGACAGAGAAAACAAGCAGAAAGCATCAAGGACTGAACATAACACACTGTTTATGTACCAGCATACAACTTAATGCAAAGGTGACCGTGTGTGTTCATGTGTGTTTGCATATGTACAGAGAATCTTTAAGGAAATCTTCTCAGATTTGTTCATTTTATGTGATGCAGGGAATCACTTCACTGAGCTCCTCCCTGCACTGCCGCCTATCCACTAGATTAACCACTGTAGGGTGAGAGAAAAAAAAAAAAAAACATCTGTGGATGGGAAATGAGCCATTTTCATTTTTAACAATTACAACACATCTTTTTAAGTAAGCCAAAATGTTTTTTTTTCTAAATTTCAGTTGTCTGAAAAATAAATCCCTTCTAGTTTATGATTTATTAGCCAAGTTATTGTTTATTTATTGAAGTTCTTCTAAGCAAATCTAGAATTGCCATCAAAGTTTACATTTGTCATCATGGGAATAAATGTCATTAATTCTGGGGAAAATTCTAAAACATTATAATGATCAAACATAACACCTTACCTAGTTTTATTAACAAGAATTGATTTTGCCGGTTTAAATTTGTTGACTGAAAATTGGGATAAAGTTCAATATGTGACTCTAATAAAGTGGCTGTTAAAATGGAAAAACAAGAAGAATCCATCAAAAAAAAAGAAACAAGCCAAAGAGAGAAGAGGTCATGTAATGGAACATGACTAAAAGAGGACAAACGATCCAATAAAGGTTTAAAAGCTCTAAAACCACAACTGCCTGTTCATTAGAGGACATTAATGAGCTAAAATCCAGAAGGTGTTTGAAAGATTTTTCTCTTCCTGATATCCATTAACCCAAATTAAAGCCAGCACAACAAATGGAAGACGTTCCCAGGCTTCGATTCTAAATGTAACCGAACACATCAATTACTTTTAGTTTTCTTTTACTAATGAACGCCATCAGTGTAACATCTGTAGGCAGAGCTGGCTCTAATCACTGCAGATGCCTTCTTGTGTAATTCATTCCAGAGGAAACGCATGTAGGTGTAGACGCTCAGAATAACTCGCACTAAAACTTAAAAAGTTCAGTGGAAATCACACCGATCTCTTTACCATCAGATCGCCATGGTAACCACATCCTACAGAACCTTCATCAGCATTACTTTGCATTCAGGAGCAGCTCATTTCCTTTCATGGACGTAACTTACATCAGTTTTATTTATTTTTTTTAAGATAAACGACTAGCATTGCTTTTTGTTTTCTTGGTGCAAAGCTGGGAGAAACAGAGAGGCGCTCTGTTCGCAGCAAACCCTCCTCTCATGTTCGGTGTCAGCTGTAAGCGCACTCGCACGTCACTGTGGCACAGAGAGATTTAAAAAAAAAGAAAAGAGAGAAGAACAAGCACATTTGGAAGCAGGCTTGTGGTGGTAGTGGGTGACGAGAGGTGGGCAGACAGACTTGCAGTAAAGCCAGGGCAGGCCAGACAACTTTCAGCTCACGCTCTTATGAACAACGTGCCAATTTCAACACAGCTTCCACACAGAGAAGCAACACACAGACACAGTGTTGAGACTGGCGCAGCTGTTTTAAGAGCGCGATCCGGCAGGCCAACAGAGACAGACGAACAGGGTGGTGGGGAGGCCGTGGGTCCGGCCGGCAGCGCGCCGCCGCCCGCGCTGGACTCGCGCTGCTAACCACGTGGCTTACCGATGGTAGCAGAGTGTTTGGGGCTGGAGGCAGACCCCTGCTGGTTAAAAGGGTGGTGCAAGTTCCCAGCTGCAGAGAGAGCAGAGCCAACAAACTGATGGACGACCACTCGAGAGACAGAGAGCGTGTGTCGCGTAAGCATTTGTGTCAGTAAAGAGACAGAGAGGGACAGCGGCAGAGACAGCAGAGAGAGGAGAAATGGACAGGAAGGAGAAAACAGCATTCCCTCCAGGAATTATATTTCTGTCTGTTTCATTTGTTTTAAGGTCTGAATTTTGCACCAAGCTTAATTCAGCAAAATGTACATACAAAATGACTTAGGAGCTTCTCTAACAGAAGGTTTGACAATTATCTCATCAGTATTTTCTGCAGAACAATCCAAATCGTGGAGAGAATGAAAGAAAATCAGAGGAAGAGAAAGAGAATGAAAAGCAAAGGGAGAATATTGGTTAATTCATTTATTTTCACTGCAACTTTGAGCTTTCTCACCTCCACTAATCCCCATCGTAACAAAAATATTCAATGTCCCACTTTATTAAATTCTATAAGCTTTGCATTTTTCTCAACATTTCATTAATCGTCACAAAAAATGACAATGAGTCAAAATGAAAGGTCAAAATGTGAATTAGATAGGATTTTCATGGTTATATTTCAAATAATCTGTCGATGTTTCCTGTATGAAATATGTGGCTCAGAAATGTATACGGTTCTTTGCAAAGTTCTCGTAATTGCATATATTGTATAATAGTAAAAGAGGAAGATAATTAAAAACGATTTGTAGTTAAATATTTTAGTAACTTCCTTATCTGTGTGTTTTCAGCTTAAAAGCCAGTTTATTCCTTTACTTTCCTGTAAAACTGCAGCGTCTGACAGCATCTCAGTCCCAGCAAAATGTTTTCCACCTCAAGTGCGAATTGTGTTACTGCTACTGAGTTTGAAGTGAGATCTGAAAACCAGGAGAACAGCAGTGATAATTACCCTCCCTATCACTCGGGACGCAGTGAGCAAGCCGGATCCGAAGGCTCGTGTAACCTGAATGTGACACTGTCGCTTTATGTTTTCACCTCCGCAAGCATGCGAACGCGTTGGCTTCGACTCGCGCCGCTCTGTCACTTACTGCGGTTGTCTTTCAACTGCAGGACGGGGGTGTACAGGTTTTTGGATGTGCGGCCGTCGGATGTGGTGGCGGTCAGCACGGCGGCGTTGTTCCTGTCTCCCTGCTGCACGGGGCTCGATTGGTGACGCAAAATGTCCACCAGGGATCTGAGTCAGTGCAGGGAAGATGAGTGGATCAGAGCAGAGAAACGTGAAAGGAGAGAATCATTCAAAAAAATGCATTTTTTATCTTTAATGTCTTGTTCTGTTTTTTTTAATGATGTCAAACATCATTTTGAATCACTTTGAAAAAAACGTTTCCTTCCATTTAAATTATGGGAGTAAAAGTGTCAGTTATCTTTCACTTTGTACATTAATATTGAAATTAAGTCAAAAGTTGAGATATTAAACATAAACTTAAATCATTTAAACCCTATATGTACGGAGCAGTATTCCTGTCTGGAGATGCTGATGAAGAAGCTCAAAAATAAACCTTAAAGACCCCCAAGTGAATACTTGATGGTAAAATTGAGAGAGCAGCAACACATGACCCAGTCCCAGAAACCTGAATGAAAACTATAACGAGAAACCCCCTCTTCCCCCCCGACTGCTGGAGGTCAGTAGCTTGATAAACGCAGTGCATTTTTTTCCCATAGTAATTCATAGGCATTTCTTCCTCACTGTTAACTTTCCTTTAGGGCAGACTTTAATTAAATGAAACGTGATAATAGTAAACAACAATTCCCTGATCCATCGCCTCAGTAATTGCTACCACAAATCACCCAGCCTGTTTTAACTCTGGTGGGTGTCGAAGAGCAAAGTGAGCCCAGAACGAGACGGAAATTCAAATCATCAGTTTTTTTTTTAAACTGTTTACTTTAAGTTCTCTCAGTGGAAAATAATGAAACACATTTTATTTCGGGCTCTATGAGACAGCTCTTCAGTCGGTCTCACCTGGGCATGTTGACATCTCTGTTGCGGGGTCGACGCGCCACCTTGCTGAAGGCGACCCTGACGCCCACAGCCACCACCAGCGTGAAGGATATCACCCCTCCGATCACGTAACCCGTACTGGAGAAAAACAAACAAACAAAGTCACGCAGACACAGGCAGAAAAAGAGAAAAATGTATGATTTCTAGTGTTCTGCTCTCAATCGCAGTTTGACCCCAAAAAGGTTCAGTTAAGTATTTCAGTAGGTTTGAACCTCTGCATTCATAAACAATAAGAGCTTAGACCAGGGAGCAGAGGTCTCAATTCAACTTCATATTTTGGATTGCTATAATTTGTTTTCACATTGTAATAACAAACCAAACCCAAAAAATCAGATCTGTTCCACTTTGAATGTGGTACTAAAATTTAGAAACACATCTGATTATAATACCAGTCCTGGCTCTGACTGCACATCCAAAACAGACTCAAGATCAGACTCTGATCTTGAGACAAAACTGTCGGTTCTCATTGCTGAACAATCCAAACACATTTCTATCCTTTATTACTCCCATGAAGAGTGTGCTGTAGTGTGATGTCAACGATCTTTTCCTGTCGATTTAGGTTTGTAAATGGTTCACACTTAAGTGTCATTGTGGTTGGGTTTTAGTCGGTGTGTAGGACCATGCAAAAAAAAAAAAAGAACAGATTTCAGCAGAAATATCAAAATTGAGCATCAAGACCTGCTGTGTGAACAAAGCTTCAGGCCTGTCCACTCCTTGGGACTCAAATTATTTACTTTCTCACCCATTACCAAAACTTTACAATGATATTCCCTAAAGTTGAAATCCTAATATGAAATTATATTTATATTTGGTTCTCATTAAGGTTGACGATTTGGTAATACATTTGGTGTACATTGATCTAAACTAATTATTTATATGCATCATGTGATTTTTTTCAACCCTGACCTGCTGCTCTGCTGCTGCAGCGTCTCGAAGTCGGGGTCGGGCTTGTTGGCAGCAGGCACGCTGACGGGGGCCTGCGGGTCAGCCCACACAGGGGAAATGTAGTTTTTGCAGGACTCCTGGTCCAGTCGGTTCCTCCGGTGCTCGCAGCAGAACCGGTATTGGCAGGTACCACAGCAGTAGCGATACGTGCCCTTGGAGCAGTTGAACGTGTTGTCGAAGTGCCCCATGACGTCATAGTAACCCCTGGGGAGCAAAGCATAAAACATAAATCTGAACTTCTGTGATGAATGTGTTTCATCACAGAGACACGTTCCACTAAGTCTTAAAATCTGGAGTGTATAAAAATAAAATAAAAACCAACACTAGTACAAAAGGCAAGATAGAAATTAACAGAAGTCATGAATAAGAAATTAAAACAGACAGAAAGTTGAAAGCTTATGTACGTTTTGGATCTTGTCTTATATTTCCCTGCTTGTTCTGCTTCTGGCTGCCTGAATGTGGTCGCAGTGTGTGGCTTGCCAACAGACAACTGATTTAGAGCTGATTATCTGTTGCCTAGCAACAGCAAGACGCCTCTCAGTGCAGAACATGAGCTTTGGTGGGATCAAGATGAGAGCTGCAGGAGAATCATGATGTTCCTTGCTTTTATGGCATTCAGTAAGATCAACACATTAAACGAGCCGGTGGAAGCTGCAGTCACTCAAACAGAAGCCTCACTTCTGCAAAAGGCAATACATTATAATCCTTTTTCTTAAACTTAACCCAAAGTAATAAATGCACTTTTCAGATTTTAATTTTCAGCCTCCGTTTGTTTTTCTTACTCCCGTCAATTTTTCTCATTGTATTTTATTTTCCCTTTTTGACCTTGGTAAACAGGGATGAGCTCAACCTGCAGATTTGGCTGGACAACATGAACATGTTTCATGCAAAAAGCCCAGCTTTTTATCCGTTGTCTGTTTCTAACATGCTTTTAGTCTCTCTGGCTGTATTTCCATTCATGTGGAACTTTTTCTAATATCTGGAGATTACCATGTTTAGAGGTTTGTTACATGTCTTAACAGGTGAATCTAGGGAACCAAGGTACTTCAAGGTTTTTTAAAAAACATAGTTTAATAGACAGCTTAAACTTTAAAGTCATTTTAAATAAATACCAGGCAAAGAGTCACAGTGACCAGAGCTTAGTTTGGCTTTTGTGGAGCATTAAGTAACATAGTGCTAGTCCACCTACACCTGTGCACTGTTGGCCAGCTGGCTAAAAGATTCCTAAACCAATTGTTTCATGCTTACAAAAGATGTTTGGATGCATTTCCAATTGTGAAAAACTTTTGTCATGTAGATTCCAAAGGAGCATCACCCATCCCTTTTATTAAAGTAACACTGCAATTTCATTTTTAACTGTTACCACGTAACAGGAAGCATGAATGTAAAGCAGCGGACTGAAGCTGGGGCTAACTGGAAACTACTGCTAACTTCAGCAAGTGTTTATTCTACAATTCTGCCTAATTTTATGTATCAGAATTGAAATAATAAGACTCAAATGTGACATTATTAACATAACTGTAAAGTATAATGTTATTTTAATAGAAGTAGGGATTATAGTTTTTTTTTTTGTTTATTTTGATACCAATTGACTTTTCAATTACAGGTATACAAGCCTCAAAATGTGGAACAACTTTTATTCTGTAGTTATTTTACTACCTTTGTAGTGCTTTTTTTTTTTCCTTTTACATTTGCTTGGCAGAATACTTTTTGGATTGCTATAATTTACTTTCACAAGTACAATTTGACTTTAGCGAAAATAACTGCATCACAGGACATTCATACCTGCAAACTTCTCCATTATCCACCAGCGGCGGGGCCACCTGGGCCCAGCTGAGCGGAGGCTTCAGTGGGTTTTCCGTCGTGTTCCGTGGAAACATCCTCTGTGGAAGAGGCTTCGGGGGGAGCTCAGCCATCGCCGCCGGATCGTCATCGTCCTTCATCTCAGCCGCTTTCGGTGGCACTTTGGATCCGCCACGGGGGTTTGACTTGTAGCCGGTCAGGAGGAACAAGGCGCTGCCCGTTTTTCCAGCAGAGGTGCCACTGCTGCCGTCAAGCGTTCTGGCGTTGCCGTCGGCATCTCGCCGCTCCACGGTAACGGTCAGGGAGGAGACGGGGAGGCAGGAGAAAAGCAACAGCATGACAAAAAGGGAAATCATCCTCTTTGAAAGCGTGGGCTTCATTGTTCTGGGGTAAAGTTCTTCAGCCGGGATTTAGAAAAGGAAATCAACTGTCAGAGTTCAACTCCAAGATGGCGTCTGGCTGAAATATAAAAACCTTTGTGATGAAAATGTTCTAACTTCAGTTTTTAGTTCAGATGCGGTTCAGCAGCTGTTTTATGAATGTGTTTGGCATTTCACTCGTTCATCTGAATGTAAACATTTCTCTGGATAGAAATCCCTCCCAAAAGCAGCTTGTGTAAACATTGAGGTTTTCAGAGATTTTAGGCCCTGTTCAAACTGCCTGTAAAACAGTTTAATAAACCAGCCAACATTAACTTCACAATATGACTGTTGAATGGCACTGGGTTCTGAATAATTAGTAGAGGTCTGTCAGCTGACAGAGTGGCATTTTTTCCCCTTGGCCAAAACTCAAAACTTTTCAAAATGGCAGTATTTACACATTTACTGTAAACAAAAGAAAAGAGTTTGAGGAAAACTGTAAACTCTTAACAAAATGACCAACGGGAACGCTCGGCTTGGCACGTAACAAATTGCTATGGAAACGGTGGATTGTAAACATTTAGCGCTGTATGTAAACTTCAGATCGCTTGAACCGATGTTGGATCTATTCTTCTGGGAGTTTGGCACTTCTGTTGTCCGTTGTAAATAAATAATAATAATAATAATAATAATAATAATCTGACATGGAAAGAAAATAATTTTATTCCAGGCTATGTGTCTGTAAACAACAGTGATGGCAGCTTCAGAGTTCTTTGTTTAACAAGCTGAAAGAAAATCAGTTTGAATTTGGCACAAGCTTCTTCAGTTTGTACATCTTCTACAGGACACCATCAATTCCCATAAGTAGCTCCACTAAGTAACTTGGATGAATCAGTAAAGGTCTGTATGCTTATGAGTTTGGTCTAAATACTGGGATTTAAAAACTCTGAGCTATGATGTTCAATGAATTTACTGCAGATGAACAGCATTGAGCAGCATCAGGACTTAAGAAAAAAAGTGTTTCCAGCAGCTACTGGAATGAAATGGTCAGTCCATTAACCTGGAATGTCAATGGAAGCTGGCAAGAACTTAAAAACTGAAGACTTTTCTTTTAAAAAACAAACAAACAAAAAAGCCGCAGATTTATGTGCGATCGGTACCCTTGCTCGAGTGTCTCTGCTCTGAGTTTAGCTTGGCCCAACAGAAGAGAACAAAGGAGGGCTTGGGCCCGGTTCTAGCAGGGCAGCGAGGTTCTGCCCACAGAACAGACATGAAACTGTCTGGATTCATCCGTCAACACAGAGGAAAACAGGACGCAGACGGGGAACTCGGCGTGGTCGCTGTGGCTGCCACAATTTGACGCCGCGGACGATCCGACTGCACAATTCTGGAAAAAGCAGTTAGAAAAACTACAAACTTACAAGATCCTCTTTCCTCCAAACATAAGAATTTGGGGGTTTTTCATGAGCAGTTGCCTCATGGGTTCCCTGAATGTGTGTGTGCACCAATATGACGAAGATCACTTTGTTAGAAAACAAAACTCTAAAACACTGTGAGAAGCTTTGCAAATGTAAAAGTTAATTTGTATGGCTGGTGTTCGGTATGGCTTCAGGTTATGATCTTTTTTATTTTTCCTTCTTATAATTTTTTTTTTCTTTCACGTACAAACATGAGTACAGTGAAAGGTTTTAAATTGCATGTTTTTTCAGGAGTAAAAAGAAGAATGCTGAAGAGCTCACTGGGACTTGATAAAGGGGGATTTCACGTCAGTAATCAAGCTCAACAAATGGAAGAAACGAGACGACAATGACTGAGAAGCCTTTCTAATGTAAGCAACTGGAAGCAGGAGATAGGCAAAGTGTCAACAGTGTTTCACAGCGCAGACTGAGAGGACAGTATACGTCTAAGCCTTTGAGATAGCAGCGGCGGCGGTGATGATGGCGGGCTTGGATTTATCTGGTCAAACGTGGCTTGTGTTACCCGTCAGTCAAAACGGCGCTCCGATTTAAAATAAAACCTTCAGACGCCATCAGAGAATTATCACTTCTCACCACATGCTTCCTCTGTCACTCCGCAAACTGTTTATAAAGCACTTTGAACCAATAATGCACTGATTATGGTCTTGGCAGGAAAATCACGCAGTTTTCGCATTAAGAGCAGCAAACACTGAAAGATTAAGTAGTCAGGAGTAAATAAGTTGTTAATATGATGGTGGACTTAAAGGGTCACATTGGCAAATAAATCAGGTTCTGAGGCTGGTTTGACAAAATACTGTATGATTATGTAGAGAAATGTAGTTTCATTAAATATTGTTTTTTTGCTTCTTTTTTTTGACACAGTCAGTTTGGCATCTGCTTTTGGTCTCGTTGGAAAAGAAAAAGAAGAAAATAAAGAAAAAGCTCTGAATCCTTCATCCAGGCCATGAAAAAAGAGGGGAAAGAGAAAAAAATAAAGTGAAATGTACAACAGGAGTTTGAAAGTTGAAAGAAGGGGAGCTGGGAAAATTCCCCCACTTGATAATGAGATGTTCCCGATCTGGTCGTTCACAGGTCCCACAGTTTTCACTCTGCAAGACAAGAAAACATAAAAGGGAACACTTAAAAATCTATATTTGTACATGTTATTTTAATGACATCCCCAAATTCAGCAGAGAAACCTGAAAATTGTTCGCATCACTTGTATGTTTAGCTACACAGCTACAATACAGGATCCCTGAAGCTCTACTGTGTAGTTGTTTACATGAATCAACACTAAAACATGAAGATCCAAACACAGGAAAATGTTTGATTTTTGCAAAAACAAAACGGGGAAGCATTTAATACTTTTCTACTTATAGACTGTCAAACATGAATTAAATTATCCTACAATCATCACAGATTCTTTAAAACACATTGTGTGCTTTTTGTGAACAAACTAAGGAATGGGCTTACATAATTTTCCCATTATAATTACATATTTTTCTGCGGAAAGTCAGATCCAAAGATGGATTGTAGGCTTTGCTCATCATCTCCACATATATGCTTCTGTCTAAACAGTCAGCTCTGCTTCTGCTTGTTTTTCCATACTGTGACCCATCACCTCCGTCAAACCCATTTTATCAAAAGCACCAATCAGAACTTGTCTTTTCTAAATTTAGCAGATTATTTAAACAGGTTTAACAGAGTACACTCATATATATGCAATAATGTCAGCAGTGGGCTGTAAACATGGTAGTCCACCATTAAACAGTAAGCAATGACATCACTACACAGCTATAATGGTACCATCGGATGTATAATTGAAGTGCATGCTTCATACAAAATGTAGCCTGCTTTTCAGAATGCAGCATACCATCACACATAAAACAGGAGCTGACAGCAGAGATGTGACTTTGATAGAGGTAGCAGGGGACGCGAGAGATGCCATATGGACCCATCTGACAGAGGGACAGAGGAAGAAATGGATCACAGATGTGTGAATGTGTTCTGTTTACAGAATGAGGCCTTCGTCGCTGGGAGTGGTCCAGCATCACACTGCTGTAAAGATCTCATTATTTTATAATACTATTGATGCGACTACAAAATGTATGAAATGAGTCAGAATATTACATTCATCAAGTGTGACACTGACTAAAATTAGTCTGTTTATGAAAGAAAATAATCTCTTTCTGTAAAGTAGGGATGCAGAAAAACATGTGAGATGTGAAAACATAGTTAAATGTTGCTATGGTGACATAAATAAATAGATAAAATTAAAGAAATTAAACTTTCTATTTCAACAACTCTCTTGAAAAACTTGCACCTGACTACAGCTGCTGTATTAGAAATGAAACTTTAGTTTTTCCAGCAGATGAAACTTTGTAGCAATGACACTTTAGTTTCATTGCCACAAAGTTATTAAGGATATATAGAATTTGATATTTTCAGAATGTGGATAATTTGGAAAAATACTTTTTTTAATATTGACTATATAAACTATATAAATATTGCTAATATGTTTAAAGCATATTTTTTGTGTCAGGTTCTGCTAATTACTGATTGTAACTGCAAAGACATTTCTCATTAACGCCACTCTTAAGTCTGTCATTGGACTGGATTTTTGCCTCTAAACAAAAATGACACTTTGTGAAGCTTAATGAACTCAGATAGAGCCAATACAGAATTCAGGGCCCAAATACTTGGATCCGGAGTCAGAATAATACACCGCCTCAAAATGAAAACATACCCCAGCAGTGCGTGCTGTTAATTTTAACTCACTTATGATTCATTTTCAGGTTACAGTTACAAAAAAAGCAGCTTTAATTTGTGGTATCAGTCATCTGCTAATTGCAGATAGAATTTATTGTATTTTTTTTTCTTCACTTTTGCCCAAGACTCTTGGATCCTTCTGTTACATTTCAGAGCAAACAGAAATGAGATCACCATCAGGACAAGACTCATCTCCTGGAGCAACAACAATACCTCCAGCTGATACTGTAGCAGTCAGAGCGGCTGCGCCAAAAACTGAGAAACCTCAACAAGACGGCAGAGAAGGAGAGCGTAGAAAATAAACGATCGGTTGTAAAATATAAGTGAAGGGGAAAAATATAAGAACAGCATGTTCTGGGGTTAGGGTCGGAGCTGAACTATATCCTGAATCACAATAACCTAAATAGGCCGGTCCTCCTCTCTGCTGGAAAGTTCTGGGCGCTCTGCTGCCCTGACAGCTTGGCTTCACATCAGTGTGTCTCGACCCTCCAGGGGCTTTTCCGACCCGCTTCCTCAGATGTCGTAATTAAGAAGCCCCCGCTGACAAATAGCCAAACTTCCACTGGCTTTCTAGGCGGCAAGTGTAATGATTCAATAAAAACCGGGAATATGTGAGCGCATGGATAAAAGTGTGGATTTAACACATTGAAGTTAACACTTTAATGCTCTGCATGGAGCTGAAGTACCATTTCTTTCTCTTCATTATACCAGGTGAATCTGTAAAGAAGTGTATGGTATTAGATGTAATAAAACTAACACAGAAAGAGCACAGAAAAGAAAAATTAAGCACCACAACCATGTCATGGATGAATTTACACCCCGTCTTCTGTCCCCCAGCTCATCTGGCAGTCTGTCTGTCCAACACGCTGTCTGCCTGCACCATTTTCTGGTGAACCTGCCAGTGTGGCTGCATGTAAATCCCCGCTGTTTTCCCTCTGTCTTCCTGCTTCTCCCGTCTCCCTGCTGATCTCGGTCATTCGCCTTGCTGTGTTTGTGACACACATGCATGAATTTGTCCTGCTGACGCCCTCTTAGCAGTGTGTACTAGGAATCACTAACACCTTTACATCATAAATCATTTTACACATGCTTTTGTTACACTACTTTGAACAGTAATAACCTTGTTCAGATAAATGAATTCCTCTTTTGTGGCCAAAGCTGCAACTCTGTGTGGCTGATTTAAGAGAATAAATCTCTGAAAAACACTATGTCTTGGTATTTTTCTGAAATTGTTCATTGGATGAACAATTTAATGTATCAGCAAACAAAATGTCAATATTTTTCTATTCATTTATCTAAACTGCAGTAATGGTCTGGTTGAAAATGCAGTTATTTTAAGCGCCGAGTGTTATAAAACCTAAATGTATGAGTAATCCTTCCCTGAGCGATGCAAGCTTTTAGAGTTTGGCGACTCTGTAATGTTGTGCTTCACTTACAGGGATGACAACTTGTAGATTGCGAAGCATATGGACATGGCTACTGTCAGTGACATAAGTTTCTGTTAAGGCTTTTGGTTGCTAAAGTAAACACAGGCAATTTTTGTAAAACAGGACCCCATTTCTTTTCTTTACATAAAGCCACAAAATGCGAGGCATTTTATTTATTATTAATTTAAGTGATAGACCAACAAACAGCAGTGGACAACTATGAAGCTAAAAGAAAACTATAGCCCTACAAACACTGATCTTGACAAGAACGTGAAACAGGCTTCTTCAGGCCACCAGCCATATAAAGAAGTTTGCTTTTTATCATTAAACTGCATGTAGTAGCTGCATTTAATCATATTTCTGAGTTTACTGAAATATATTACTCATGGAACAAATGAGAAAAAATGGATAATTACATTTAAACAGTTTTCAAACATCGTTAATTGGAATTAAGTGCTGTGAGAGTTAATCAAAAGTCTCATGATGGCATTTTTAGGCATTTTTACGACAATGATAAACGATGCAATAAACGCCCCTAGCTCTGCAGCCTCTCAAGTTTTCTTCCAGGATCTGTATTTAGCTCCATTCATCCTCCAAACACCATTCAGAGAAAAAAAAAACAATCCCACACCATGATGCTGCCACCACCATGTGTCACCATACTAACAGTGTTTAGTCGCATTATAAGTGCAATGTGGCAGAACTCAAAAAATTTCAACATCAATAATTTTGCAATGCATTGCAACAATTACTGTACAAATCAGTTTTACTGCTCCGACATTTTTATTAAATAAAAATGCAGACCCAGAATTCAGCCAATCAATAATGAGTGGAACATTAATTAACCAGAATAGAAAACAGAGTGTGTGCATTAGGGGACAGCTTAAGCACTAAAGCATAGATGTTCATCTGTGGTCATGTTTACGGTACACTGTAAGTCTGTCTCCATGTTGTATGCATGACTGACTTTCACTGGCAACAGCACATGAGTTTTAAAGACACAAAAGCTCCCTGACAGGCGGTGACCCCCTCCGTCATGGCACAAACACTATCTTTCCTCACTCCATCCATCCATTCACTCCTTCCCTCCCTCCCTGGCGGTGCGTGGGTTGGAGTGTTTCACTAGGAATAGCTTAGCACCACTGAAAAGAGATAATGTAAAACAACAACAGAGGACAGAAAAATGTAACGTTGAAAGAATTTACTCATTTCATGTTTAGGATATTTGCAAATGTGCAACAAACCTGAAGAAGAAAAAAAAAAAAAAAAAAAAAAAAAAAAAAAAAAGTGGTGGTTGTGCTGCCCAACATATCAACACTGTTCAGTCAGCCATCGTCTCAGAAACTAGCATGTTTTAAAGAATCTGCTCTCAGTTTACTCGTCCTCATCCACTCAGTTCCTCCTCCAACACCTCTTTCTTTCATCCACCTCCTCTGACCGCTTGTTTTTACCCACAATCTCAACCTTTCTCTGCCTCCTCTCATCTCTATTCACCCCCTCCTCCTAATAACTCCCTTCTATGAAGCATGCTGGGAAGAGAGCCAGTACATAAGGGCATGCAGCAGCAGCAGCAGCAGCAGCAGCAGCAGCAGCAGCAGCAGCAGCAGCAGCAGCAGCAGGACTTGCAACAGCCTGGCTCTGTATTCCAACATGGAGTGGGGCGAAGCTTGCAGAGCCTTCAGCGCAGTGAACTCTGTCCATAAAGGTCAATGCACTGCCCTTGTGTTCTCCACTGATGCAGCGATGAAACAAAACGAGCTTCAAAATAAAAATCCATAAATGTACCCTGGTTTTCAGATGACTACATAAAGAGTGAAGTATTCCACGAGGTCCAGGCCTCCATTAACTGTCTGTTATTGCACACAGTGTTGTAAAACGGCTTTTCATGGAGGGCGATCTGCTTGTTGCAAACCTGAACTGTGTGCGCACTGTTCAGACTGACTGTTTGGGCTTGTATTAATGTACATATTGTGCACTAAGCATTATATTTGTCCAATATATCAAAATACAGGGATAGAAAGAGCGTAAAACTAGAGCTAGAGTGGAAGTGATTTCACTCACAACATTGAAATCCAAACCCTAAAACTTGTCCAGTAACAAAACATGGATTCATCCAGTTTGCCTGCAGGGGTGGGGGTCTGTTGCCAATCTCCAACATGACAAAACATGGCTGCGGATATGAAAACCATTAAATTGGCTTTTCTCTCAGTTTAACTACAGTTCCTTCTTGCCGTCATAATTCAGTAGTTTTTGTTTTAATCTGTGTGAGATACTGGAACGATGCTTAGCTAGTGAGTTAGCAGTAGCTAAAGGAGTAAAGTTTAATTAAACACCATCTACATTTAATTAGAAGAATAATGAAAAGGCACTTTAAAACACAATAAAAGCGTGTGGTTAAAGTGCTGCTGAGGACAGAAACAAACACATTCTAGGAATCCTAACTGATTCTCAGTCACACATTTAGACGTTTCTGTTTCTATTCCTGCACTGAGTTTCCATCCTGTAAACTGGAATTTGTACAATTAGATCAACAGATGCACCTCATAGAGCCACGATTCAAAATGTCTTATCATCTGTATAGCTACTTACTGTTGCTACAATGTGACTATTTATTAAACTACTGCACATTTTCATATTCTTTTAAACAGGCAATAATTCAATTGGAACATTATTTTGCATAATTGTCCAAAACCAACTACAGACTGAATATATCAGATGGATGGAAATAAGTGACATCCATCACTTATTTCCATCAATAGAAACATTTTTAGCCATGGATGAGATTCCAAACCTCACTGACTGCAATATCGAACACATAATATAGTCAAGTAAAAGCTAAAGTTCAGACTTTAAAAATGTCTTTAAAATGTGCAACATTTTTATTTAATTAGTTACATGAGTAAAAGTAACTTGTTACTTTCCATCATACTTTCACTGCATGTTTGAGTCATGATGGAGCTGAACTCATCCGTCCATCCATAGTCGGTGCCTGCTTGTTCTTACGAATAACCCGACATTACAGTCATGTTTCTGGACTGTCGGAGGAAACCAGAGTACCTGGAGAGAACTCACACATGCACAAGGAGAAAAGTCAAACTTTCTGCAGACAGATGTGAACCCAGAACCTTCAGCACTACAAACTGTTGCACCATGCAGCCCTGAGCTGAAGTCAGTTTATGTTCAAATCAGAACAAATTGAACATGGCCAATCTTCAAACAGAAATAAACAAAACATAAGACTGGTGGCATTGCATTGAATGAATGAATGAATGAATGTACACATATTAAATACAGTAACGACACACTATACCAGAAGTATTTGGTGCCTGTTAACCTACTTTGGAAACCCACTCATACAAAGGATGAAACAAAAGGATTCTAACTTTATGTACAGTCATATTCTAATATTTATATTGTACACAGTGATAATGTGATAACCACTGCAGGATATCAAAAAATGTTCACGTAAAAGACCTAGATGTTAATCTTATTGGGAGGTTTAAGAAAAAAAAAAACGCTGTTCACTGGAGCTCAACATCCAATCTGAGCCTGAGCTATTTAGAAAGAATGGATAGAAAAAAAGGCACAATTTTTAATTTCTACATGAGAACGAGCCTACAAGTGCAGACATTTGCCAAAAGACATGCACCTGTAACTGCAGGTAGAAATGTTTCTACGAACTAAATACATATCTACACAAACATTTTACATTTTTATTTGTAAAAAAAATCTCCATTCAAAATGCCTGCCTTTGTGTTTATTGGAATTTAAAAAATTCCAATAAAATAGCTTAAAGCTTGAAGTTGTTATCTGACCAAATGTACAAAACTGAAGTACATGCCAGATAAATGATAACTAAACAAAGAATACCTAGTTTAAGTTATGCCCAAATGCAATAAATATAAAGAAATATGAATGTACTGTTGGTATTTTGAGCATGATCCTTGGATAAACTTAAACTGATACTGCAGAAATCTCACTCAGCAGCTGAAAACAGTTTATGATTTCATTCACTTCAAACTTCAGCAATTGAATGTCAAATATATGACATTAATAATATGCAAGGATACAATCTGAATGTGGTTTTGAATCTAAAAAAACTGAATCTAAAATGAATGACTAGTTACAAAGGAGGAACATATTGAATGTCATGAGCAGGTCAGAGCTTCAGAAGACAAATCTGGATCAAGCAAATCTCTGAACCTCTGCATTTATAAAAGGATTTAAAATAGGATATAAATTTTTTAATTATAAAACATACAGTTGAAATCAGAAGTTTTTATACTGTATAAAAAGCATTTCCTGCTTATTGTCATCAAGATGTGTCAAAATTATTTATATTCCCTAAACGCCAATATAACAAAAACAATAAAGTAGTAGAAAATTGCATTTATTGCCTTAGTCAAATGTAGAAGTTCACATATGGGAACCCTAAAGCTTCTGAAGCGTTTGCTCTTAACATTTCAGGAAGCTAAAAAACTTGAGAACATCATATCAACTATGAAGCAGGGCGGTGGCAGCATCATGATCTTTACTCTCATTCCCTCTTTGACTGGATTTAATTTAGCAAAATAAACAACCCTTCCTATACACAGTAAAAACCTTCAATGTTTTCACAATGTCAATGTTTTGTTACTGAGCTGTAGATTCTGACTTTGCAGCTTTCTCTGCTCCTGCTAAGAGCGTTTATTGACTTGTCTTGTTGGTGCTGCAGCTCGAGCAAAGCTGAGTGGCCACCAAGTGCCGCTGCTCCAACTCTAATTATTTACCAAGAGGTTAGTCATGGCACTCAGGCCTGAAGTTGTGGACTGCTAACAGAATGAGAAAATGAAAACGCTCCTCGCTGGACCGGCGCCTCCCAGTTGGCTGTGAGGGAGGAGCAGATGTGTGAGGCCAGTCTTTCTGCCAAACTCATCCACCATCTTCAACAGATTGGATTGTGTGGCAAACATCCCACTGCTGCACATACATGACTGCAAAACAGGATGTTTCATTTTCACCCTCCAAAGCTGTCTCCAAAAAAAAAAAAAAAATGGCACTTCTTTTTTTTTCCCTAGGAAAGTGGAATAATTATCACATGGATTAGTTTGACTAATTTTTCAGTCGATGGTCTTTTCAAAGAAATAGTGGCTTTGCAGGGCGGCAGCTTTGGGACTTTACAGCAAAGAGTGAAAAAAAAAAAATCAGTGTGTGAGATGTCTCACAATTGTCCTCATTCACAGTGGCTGTCAAGATCTGCTTCACAGTTATGAAGAGAGCATGTGGATTAATAAGCTGAGCGGGAATGATGCAATTAATTAAAACATTTGCATATTGCATAGTTACTCTTGACACGGATTCACCTCGCAGCATTTGCTGCGCTCCTGCTTTACTCAACCTCTTTCCTACTTCACCAGGTTTTTGTTTTTATTTCAAGTGCTTTACAGTTTTAGGGCGTTAGGTACATAAAAATAATCCTTTTCCTCAGTGCGAATGTAAACCCCACTTTTTCTGTCAACATTCATGTACGTTTATATTCTGGAAATATGTAAGGGTTTAATTGTGTACAGAAAGGGACGTTCGTCTTGCAAAATTAAAGACCAGTCAAAAGTGGAAGAGTTTACACAGTAACCTTGTGACTGGAGTCACTTCTGTGCAGCCATGCAAGGTTTACTATTGCCAATTACATCTAATGCATCAAGGCATGAAAATCACTTCCAGTGTGTTTATACGCTTTCCATCCTTATTTACAACTGATGTGAATTTCTGGTTACATGACATGAGCTGCTGAAGCTATTTTTAATTAGATGGTCTTTTGGATGATTTATTTGCCCTTACGCATCAGATGCTGACCTCCATTTTCTTTCATAGAACTGTCTCGGCCAGAAAGAGTCATGCAGGATGCTGGGAAAACTTTGAAAAAGCAGTTGGGGATTCATAAAAAATTGTTCAATTAGTGGTTGTTGTTACAACTTCTGTTGTGGCATTCATTAATAAAAGACACACAAAAAAATCACATTTATTCTCTTCTTGTTTCTTTGTGTTTCAGATCGGAAAAATTATGGTAATAGACGAGGATAGTCTGTACTTGTGTTATTTTGGGGGGGAAAAAATCTATTCATGAAGTAGGCCAAACAATCTCTAAAAGCAGAAAAAAAAGTTTTTATCCCAAACATCAGACATTTAAGAACAGATGAGAAACAAAGTCACTGTGACTAAAGTGGAGTCCTTTTGAATACCTCTGGTCTATAATAAATCATGTCAGAAAATGATCATCAAATCAACAGTCAAACTGTGGTTGCTAAATGTGTTTGAGGCTCTGAAACATTTAAGTGTGGCCAAAAAGCAAACAAGAACTTATTCACTCTATTATACAACCAAGAAAAGAAATTGGAACAACTCAGCATTATTGAGTCGGGTCATTTTATTACCTTTTATCTTTGGGCTGTCTTCATTTTTAAACCAGTTTAAAATGATTTATTTTTTCTTGAAATTATTTCATTTTTTCTTATGGGATGCAATGTTTGATGAAAAATTATTGTTTTAGGAAATTAATAATTTTTAATTTCAAATATTGGAAGCCAAAGAAAAATTAGCAATAAAGGAATGGCTTACAGCAGTGTTTCTCAACCCTGGTCCTCACCGCCCCCCTGCTCTGCATGTTTTAGATGTGCCTCTGTTCCAGAACAGCTGATTCAAATGATTGCATGACCATCAAGTACTGCAGAAGCCTGTTAATCACCCAGAGATACAATTCAGGTGTGTAGCAGAAGGGAAATACCTAAAACATGCAGAACAGGGGGGCGGTGAGGACCAGGGTTGAGAAACACTGGCTTACAGTGAGCACTTACCCTAACATGCAAGTCTTTAGGTTAAAACTGCATCATATGCTCTCAATATCATCACAGCATCATTGTGTGAAGTTTTATTTCAAATCTAAATTCAAATTCAAAAATACTTTAATTTTCCCAAATAACCAATATTATTTATCACAAAGGAGCAATATTATATGCCTGTTATATTTTAGGCATAAGGAATTCACACTTTGGATGCCAATAAGATATTTAGCCTGTCTGAAGTTTCTCTGCAGCAGATCTTCACACCTGATGCATTATTTTGATTCCCTTAACACTGAAGTTTAAATTTTGTCATGATTTGATTTTTTTTTGTTATTATAGGGGAGCTCAACTATGAATAGTGAATCCTGAGAAAATAGCATCATCCAACATCACCTATAGGTAAAAAAAATGCTGCCCACATTGATGGTTTATGTTCTACAGCAGAACATAAAACCCATTCAGTACAGATTTATTCTCAGCTAGTTGTTATTCATCATAAGAAAACTAATAGCTTTAACCCAAAGGAAGTCAATAGAGCCCCAAACAGATTTCACAAATACTCAAACATCAGTCAAAATATTGAAAGCTCCTGCCAGAAATTCCTGGAAAACCCAGGCAGTGCAGGCGGCCACCAAAATGACGGCTGGTACCAGTAACTGCCAGTATTTAGTCAGAGTCAGACCTAAAATGTTCCAACAAGATAAAACCATTACCTGTTATGTTGCTAAAACATTCTAACTGCTTGAAAATAACATTTTATAATTTATAAATAGTGTGCTCTAATATTCATAATGAAAACTCAGTGACTGACACCCAATAGTCAACATTTCTATTTGAATCTATTCCAATTGTTTTAAAAACCATTAAAAACTCTGATGTTAACCATTTTTGGGTAAAACGTATCCTGGTTTAGCTTAAGGAAAAAAATGCCTATGACAATAATTTGTCCATATAAAGATCCAGAGTGGAGTTTTACACAGTCACATCTTATCCCTTTTTTTTTACCGGAAATTCTTCTGCTGTTTAACAGTGATGGGTTAAGACTGCCTGTTTTAAAATTCATAGTCTGAAGCTTACACCCACAGATGTTGAATCAGGTGGTATAGTCACTGACCAACATGGTAATGTTTGTTCCTGAAGGAGGCCCTGCGCTGACTACACCACCAGCCATGTTCCCACATGTCCGGCTGTGACGTGCACACCTGAGACGCTCCGAAAGTCCAAAGCATAAACGCAGTCGAGGCCATTTAGCTCGGCACATAAGCCCGTTCCCGGCGTACTCTCTGCGGCACACGGAGCCTGAACACCACCAATCAGATTAATCACCACTGACTCACAAAACAGCCATGATGAATGGTGAAAGCTGCAGACGATCCACCTCCTCCAGCTCGCAGGCCAAACAATCTATAGGAGAGCTGGAGTCACCCATCATAAAAGAAAGCACGGCCATTTAAAACCCCTGACAAGTCTGCTTTTTAGGAAATTAAAGAATGCAACTGAAAAATGGAACCCAGAACTAACTGCATTTTAAAGCACATCTCACTTTGATAGTCTGATAGTTATATCACCAATTTATAAGCTGCAGAGCGTATCGTCAGGAGGCTACACAAACTCTCTGACCTGCTCACTCTCCTGTCAGTGATTCCCTGCATTTCCAAGGATGCCTTCCAAGCAGCCTGCACAGAGTGGGTGAGAACTTGCTGATTTCACCCAAAGGTGGGCGTCTAGAGGCTTACAAACAGCTTGAAAGTATGATCATTCAGCTGTAGTGCTGCACAAATCGCATAATCGCGTGCAGCTACACCCCTCACTCAAACAGAACATGTCCTCTGGCGGCACCTGGGTCCAGCAGGGCTTTTCGCTCTGGCCTCATTCGGGACGCTGGTGTGACTCAGCGGCTCTCAGAAAGAGCATTTGATGGATGTTTTTATTATATCTCTTAAGGATCAATCAAGAAACAAAACAACTGATTTATCAGTTCACAAAGTGAGTTATTAATTTGTTTCATCTTACCAACTGGCAGCAAATTGTGATGTTATGAATGAGACGCCGGATTTATTTTTTTTTAATTGAAGGTTTCACTACATTAACATTTCTTAATAGGGCAGTAAAAATGTCAATAGTTGACCTTTACAACTAATGTTATATGCAGGGTGAGTCCTCTAGGAGACAAAGAGGACCTTTTTCATGGCCATTATTGTTTGCTTTCTTATGTCAAGTTTTATTCATTTGACTTTGTTTGAAGGAAAAGAAACATCTGTTGGTCAGAAAAAAAAGTCATCAAGAATATTTTCCTTACTGAGATATTCTTGGCTCAAGATCTGCCATCAATATCAGCATTTACTCAATGAATGTGTTGATAAAAGCCTTGAACAGTGGAGTTATTGCAACAGCCTGGGAACTTTTACTATAATGTGGTGGCATACCACATTTCAAGCCAGAGAGCAACACTCTTTAGAGTGGAACCTGTTAATGAGTGAAGAAGACTCAGATTTAATCATTTTCCTCATCAGTGAGGTGTTGAGAACTGAAGTCAGCAGAAGCACAGAGAAATAAGAAATGATATAAAAGTGAAATGTATTGTCTGCAACATATTGAGCATGTCTGTGTGAGAGAGCGAGACTTCCAGCAGAAAACAGGAAGGCTGAACAAAGTTTACCAAAGGTGCTCCGTCAGCTAAATGATTTTGTGAAAACCCTGGCAAACCTAAATATGGTACAAACTTAGTTTTTTCTATTCAGATTATCACAAACAATTTTTTTTTTTTTTTTTTTTTTTTTAAATAGAGATGTCAGACACAACATAAAGTATTTTACTCAAGAGCCAGCTTTGGTACACCTATCCATTAATCCCAGCTAAATTCAGAAAATAATTATGTAGAAAAAATCCAACCAAATGGCATGTCTTCGTTTATTAAGGCAGATGTACAACAGTTACCAGATTAGACAGCTTAAAATGTGACCACTAAAAGAATGAAGGATGGAAGAAATACTCTGAATGCTGTTCCTTTACCTACTAACAGTTCTTAAAGAGGAATCAGAATTAGTTCAAATTAGTGTTGACAGATCAGAATTTTACAAACATAATTCTTAGCTGATCATCTCTAATATTCAATGTCTATCTAAAAGAGGTTTCAGTCTGGCAATCTTAAAAGAAAAACTACTTCGAAATAAAATATTTCATGACCATATTTTTTTTTATCAAATATTTAATTACCAAGATAAATAAAATAATATTCAGGGCACAAAATGATTAGTTTGCATGTGCGAAATGAAACGGGGTCGGGATGGGTAAATGGGGCTGCAAATTAGTAAAGGTGCAAATCGACCCGCGGCCTGTTTATACTCGCTGCCAGCTGTGTTTAATTACTGATGCGATCAATACTTTCACATGTCATCCAAAATACTCATTTAGTTTTCTGTTTGGTTTTGCTACAATTAAAAAAAATGAAGTTTTGCCAAGGCAGCTGTCAGGACAAAATGAGCAATTTGTAACTATCAATTTGGCTTTTGGGACTTCTATTTTTATTTTTTCCGTAATGTTGTGATTGGAGACTGCACAATAATGTAGAAGTCAGCCTGCTTCCCGCATTACAATGAGGTCCTGGATTCAAATCAAACGGTGGAGTTTGGATGTTCTCTATCTTTCTCCCATCATCCAAAGCATGTTAGACCAACTGCTGACCATGAACTTTTGTTCATGGTTGTTTGTTTCATGTGTCTGTGTGTCGGCCCTTTAATAGACTTTTATGCCTGTTTTTGTGTATTCCTGAACAGGAACGCTAAACAGGATTCAGCAAATACTGGTGGATGATTTTATTAAAACTAACTTCATTATAAAAAAGAAATATGAAAGTGTGTTTTTAAAAAGGAGATCACAAACAGGTGAATTTCAACAAATTTTCCATTTGTTACTGTTCTGCAGTTTTCACACCAACTACTTTATGCAGCCTAAAGTGAACCCTTCAGAGCCTAAATTACAGAGGATGGGAAGCAGTTCCCTAATGCACCCTCACTTCAGGGACTGGATGAGACAGGTGTAGGTGTGCTGCTCTAATGATCCTAGTTAAAACACATCCGCAACCACACATGGCCCTGCAACAATATGCAGGGTGATATCATCCATAAACATGCACCTACACACACACACCTACACGGATGAATACCCAAACACACATTCGCACACCTACAAATTCACACAGGCACAGAATAAGTCAGGTAAGGCTAGCCAGCTCCTGTGAGGCCCATGAGAGAGTAAAGTAGGGGGCGGGAGGCGGTTAGTTTGCAGTGTTTCTGCATCAGGACGATGCATTAACATTCATGAGGCAATTATGCTCCCCTAAGAGCAAGTCATGAGTGTGTGTGTGTGTGCCAGTGTTTCTGCAAATATTCCATCAATCTTTATTTCCTTAAAACTCCACTACATTGCAGAAAACACACTTTTAGGGGAAGGAAAACGCAACCTCCTAATTTTAAGCAGCCAGATGAGTCAATGTATGGAAGCTGCTGCTGCATTCAGAGCATCACAGAAGACATGAAATGGGAGGGTTTTTGTTGCATTATGTTGAGGCGTTACAGTGTTGTATTGTATGCATGCATGGCAGCAGATGAGAGCGAACACCCCCGTGATAAACACGGTCTACCACACTGCAGCACAAACAACATCGATACAATGAAAGCAATGAAATGCTTCTTTCCCCCTACCCCCCTCCCCGCCGTTTTACGCAGAGAGGATGCTGATCCCAGAGATGCGGCACCAGTCACCATTTTCCCCCTTTAAAGAGGCGGAGTGGGAGACAATAGCTCGCAAGAACTGATCCACAATGCGGAGGGGATTTTTTATTTTTTTTTTTAATCGTCTTAGTTAATAAACAGAAGCTCAGCAGTGAAGCGCACAGACATTGCAGTGCCACACATGCGCCTTAACAGGTTTAAATGTGCCGTCACTTAAAACCTCTACGATTCATTTGCCCGTGAATAAACTATGTTATCCCTGCAGTGTTTTAATGACATTTGCCACCTGAAAAGCAGTCAACATTTAAGACTTTCCACTCCGACGTCTTCTCAAATTCAACATTCCCTTAAACTAACAAGACAAACAGGGAATTTGTTTTTTTACCTTTGTTATCTTCGCTCGGTTCCCTCTGTGATCCCAGCGTGGTGAAATAAAACGTGTCACCTTACATGTTTCATTGTAAATTCCCAGTTCTGGAGCAGGGGGAATTGGTTAGCCGCAGTGACGTTTCTCCTCCAGCATAAACAGAAATCAAGGAAAACAAAAACAAAGCAGAGTTAGAAGCGCATAACATCAGCGGGGAGGACGGACGTGTCTGCGCAGTAATCCTGTCTCGTTAGTTGAGTGCGGGCGCTGCGGTGAACGTCTGACCCGCACCGAGGCTCCGCGTACGTGGCTGCTGCCGCTTCTCCGCCTGCCTCACTGGAACGTGTTACTCTGTCTGAACGCTGCTGCGCTCCGTGGCCAACTCATTGATTGGTTAATGTGGCGTTTGCCTACGTTCGCATTCCCAAACTGCTGGGAATGGATGACCAATCCTAAAGCGGGCATTTCCGATGGTCAGATCTGATTGGCTGTCAGATTTGAAAGCGTAAGTTCCCGGCAAAGTCACGCTTGTGACAGGTCATGTAAATATTAATGTGCTGATCGGAAATGCTCAGCCGTATTCATTAACTTATGGACTAAGCAAAACATTCATGAGTCATTAATTGACTGTACTTCCATACTAAACAGCCAGTGTTGGATAAACAAGTTCTCAGTGGTTGAATTTCGGGAAATAATTGCAAATCCCGGTACAAACTGCATGGACAGCCTCTACTTACAGTTAATGACTGTCAGCCATCCACTTCGGGGATGTTGATGCATCTCCAGTGGTCACTGGGTGAGAAGCAGGGTACAAAGTGAACAGATGTTCAGTCGTCCATCACGGAAACACAAAGATACTCAGAACATGTACACACACACTCACACACCAACTTAGAGAGACCAATTAACCTAATTGTCATGTTTTTGAACTGTGGCAAGAAGCCAGAGTACCCAGAGAGAACCCAAGCATGAACAGGGAGAATGTGCAGAAAGACCCAAGAACTGCAAGGCAACTGTTCTTGTATGCATAGTTTTCATTAATAGGCCAGATGTCCAAACAGCTGCTGCACACAGATATTGGATTACTTTTGGTTTTATATGTGGAAGGAGGAGTGTATTCCAAGGTGGAGGAATCAAGTGGAACATTCCCTTAAGTTGGAACATCACGTAGAAGCTCCACATTCTTCACCTTTCCCATTCTCAATATAAAATATGGCCATTACATGTATAAAATATTAACAGTTTATTTGAAACTGTAGTATACTGGTCACATATTTGTGCATGAATACACTCCTTTTGTAGTAGTTTGCACAACAGTTAGCAAACGCCATGGTTTCTGTCTTGCTAGTGAAACTGGTAATTCTCAGGCAAATGGAACATAACATGATGTACTTGCTGTTAATGAAGCAATGCATCCATTCACTGACTGGAGTTTTACTTCCAGGAATGTACCCAATTTTATTTTATATTGCTCATGGCCAGCCTGTTTCATTTCCATCATCCACTCGACTCTCACTTACATTTGTATTTCAGATACAGTCAAGTTAAAATCCGGTTTTTTAAGAGAGGACGGCTTGTAAAAAGTTCTTCAAAGACTCTGTTATCATCCTGTAGTGTTGCCTTCCATTAACACTGAAGCTGCTTTTTATTCAGCAAAGTGGAGCTTTATTTCCAGGTATTCAGCAGACCTATCATAGTTTATTTTCGTATTGCTCACGGTCAGCCTGTTTCATTTGTATCAACAGTTTCCTTTGACTTTGCATAAACTGTGGCCTTGTAGTACAAAGAAAGAGAGTATTGAGGTTTTTGACATTATGTACCATTCCTTTTAATAATATTTCCAATGAAAATGTTCAGTGTGAGCAGTGACTTTTCCTCCAGTTAATATATTTGTGCGTTGTCTGACGTATTTAACTTGAGAAAATGTACTGACTTCTTTAATAGTAATTATTTTTGCTTTCAACTGGAACCACTAAACTTAATCTGTAATTTTTTAAAGTTTCTCACTTGAGGCACAAGAATTTATATACGAAACATCTTACTTGCCTTCTAAATTACAACACATTTAATCTTTGTCTTTCTTTTTGTTTTTGCTTTAAATCTAGAACCATCCATAAAGACTTTGCACTAAATGTCTGAAATTAGACCCACTGAAGGCAGTCTCTCAAAAATAACGCCGCCCATAGAGGTTTGGGGTTTCACTCACAGCTGCATTGATGACAGTCCCTGCTGAATACCAACATGAAAGCGGAGCAGGAAGTTCCTTGTGATTTGGATGCAGCTTTTGAAAGAGTGATGATTCATTCCAGGGGAGTAATTAAACATCCTCGTCAAACCTTTATTGCTCGGCTTGACTCAAAACAAGTCAGTAGGTGTACCTTCAATGCAACTGCGTACATCAATGACATCAAATCTAACATTTTAGAAGTCTGCAATTTTCCTTTTGCAAACTTTTAAAAATTTAGGAAGCTGTTTTAAAGAGGTACTTGGGTACTGAAGGAACGCCGGGTGGCTGGCTCCTTTGAAGCAAAATATAAAGAAATTAGACGGGACTTTTCCACAGTACAGCAGACTTTAATTTGTGTGGATATTTCAGAATGAATCAAAGCCCGGATAAACAAAGGAGTTATCTCCCACAGAGCAGTCTGCCTCTGTACTGCCTGCAGTGTCTCATTTGTAGTCCAAGCTTTTCCTCCTGGACTTGGCAGCATTGCCATGAAACACATTGTTCTGTTTGGGACTTTTTAGTTGCACACGCTCATATGAGCGTTTGTCTCACACCATCTTTGTCAAATCAGAGCAGACCAGACCATTCTGGCAGGAGGAACCAGGACTTAAAATACAGGCCTTTGATTTTTTTCTAACTGTATGAAAAGTGTTAGATTTGACTTTGCATCTTGAAAAACAAAATGAAAAGAAATCATCAGCCCTCATATCTAAATTAGTCACCAGCAGGTGGCTCATGGGTTCAAAAATAAGTCAGTTTCCTAAAAATTAAAATACTATTTGCTTTTGTGTGATTGTTCGCTTCTTTTTGTCCTTATTTTTTATATTTCGTATCAGGCTTGTGTTACGAACTGATAGTTTTAGCTGTTCCTAATGACACCACTTCTATAAAATGTGGGTTATGCTACTATCATCAGGAAAACAAAGCAAGGTATGCATTAAACCGATTCTGTGCTGTGATTGACAATTTCACAATCAATTGAAAGAATTAAATTTGAAGTGGACATTCTCAGATACCATGAGTAATAAAGGAGGAGCTGTATTTTGAAGGCGGGGCTATGGCCACCCAGGCGGTTTGCACAGCTGAATGGTTGCCATGGGAGATTAAAGGATTTTTCAACAATTAATGAAAGAGGTATGTTTTTGATGAGGGAATAAAATTATAACATGATGTAAAGCTCCAAAAAGTCAATTGTACCTAATACTGCTCCTTTAGAATAACATGCTAGGGTGAGACTGCATAATGTTTTTACTGATATACTTATATACATTTCAAAAGCATATACATATTATTATAATTCCTTGTTATAATTCTGGGCTCCCTGTTGTCTATAATAATATGTTGCAGTAATCAACTTTATAAGGTTAATACCAGATTAAAACGATGCAAACGTGTCTTTCTGAGTAAGCAGGAGCTCTTTAGGGAAGGGTCTCCCTCCCCCTTTTCCTCCCTGCTACGATCTGTTCAATGGCAGCTTGATGAATGGGAGGAAACAGGGAGGATGGAGAGTGCAGCAGTGCCAAGTGATAATGCGGTGTCATCAGTTACCTTGACAACTGCAGCCTCTGCGTCGAACATGTTAATTATGAATTTTTGGTTGAGGAAATTAGCAAAAGTCTTGTTCCCTGTTCTCTGCCCGGCCTTTCTAGCTCAGGACTTTATTTATTTATTTGCTCTCTGCTGACTTCAACAACAAGAGAGGAGATACAATATGCAAATCTCTACAGCACTCTGCCTCAAGCACTGGCTTATAGTCCTCGGCAAAGAGAAGTAATCCGGATGCAAACGCTGAAAACAGCATGAAAAAAGAACATCTTTTCCAAAGACAAAAACAAATAAATCTTTTTTTCATTTGCATATTTCTACTTAATTGGTTTGAGCCGATTTTGTATGAATGAAAGAAGCCGCAGATCTTTTTAAATCTTTGCAGCAGCAGGTAGGTCAGTTTTGCAACCAGCTCACAGGCGTGATGATGGAAAATTACTGATTGAATAAGTGACCCGCAGGTCAGCAGGCAGTGAACAAAGCAGCAGAGTGTTTTATGTTGGTGGCTGTTAACGTGTCAACCTTTTCAGCGTTCAGATGTCAGTGTTAAGTGGGTTTCTGGGCTTTCAAGGCTTGGAGTGAATGAGTTGCCCTTTGCAAACAAATTTCCCTCATTATATCATATAAACACATACATCAGGCCTGTGTCCTGCTTCACATGCAAATAGAAGAATCTATTTTGTAAGATCGAGTCGTGGCATTTATTAGAATGACATTTCCTTTAGATATAACACACATCATCACACATAACAATGATTTCATCTAATCTAATTGCATTTTGATGGTCTTACCGGCTGGCTGTGCTGTTCGTTTTAAATCTTTAAACTGCATTAAATTAGAACCACGGAGGATCTTTTTAAAATATGTTGTTATTTATTCATGTTTATGCAAATGAATAATTATTTAAAGGCAAACCATAACGTGTCCCTCAGAGCTTCTCCTCAGGTTGTGTGAGTGCAGCCAAGGAAGAAGTCGGAACGTAATGAATATTTTAGTAATGAACACTTGAGTACATTTGCTTTGTTAAAGTTTTAGACAGCTGTATTTCTGTCCATAATTTGATATTTATACGAGTCATCCATTTAAAGAAACTTCCTTCTTTTATACTTTTGAGTTTATAAGGCTGGCTACTTAAAATTAACATATTCTACCTCAAGTCACACATTACAATTTAAATATGTAATTTTTTACCATTCATATCTCGTAAATATTTAGAAATAAACTATTTAAGATGGATTTTATTATAAAGCTGAATGGTTATTACTGTTTTCAAAAATCAAATACCTACCTTGTCACAGGTGGCTATGTATTCATTGAAACTGTACAAAAGACAAAAAAGTATCCTGCTAATTAAATTAAATTCAAATGGACTTTGTTTACAAGTTGGCTCACTTCTGGAGGCAGCCGATTTTATTCAAGAGTAACAGTAAAATGGGCTCAATCCAAATGCATGCCACACTTTTTAGATTTTGTTGCCTTCCACTTACCAGTTACTGTTTTTTTGTGTAAATGGATAGCGACCTTACATGATCAGCTAATTGTGTGCAAGTAATTAATAAAAAAAAATATGTACCCACAAAATATGTGTAATTTTGTACAAACGTTAACATTTTTAAGCTGTTACATAACATGCAACATTTGATGAAACATGGTTTCAGGAATGTTTTCCTCTGGGACTTTAAATCTCTACTCGTTAGCACAAAAAGAAGTGGTCAAGATTTATGTTTTTTCATCATTTTGCTTTGAGACCGGATTGTACATCCCTCAAAATACATGCAGTCAAGATGATTTTCATAACATATCATCACCCTGGATGCTTCTCATAACCTGATGTATCTCTGGAGAGGTTTTTCTTCAACAACTTGTGATTTTTTTTGGCATTTAAATTTTAATGTTAACATAATATATTATATATTACCACTACTAATGTGGCTCTTCAATATTTATAACATACCATTAACTTCAGAAACCATGAGCTGAGAAGCGAGCGACCTCATTTACACTGTTTAAATCTCAGCATCCTCACAAGATGAAATCATGTTCCTCCAATCTGCTGTTTTGTCCTCAGATAGACTCCTGCCAGCTGCTTTCAAGTGCATCTTCCGTTTTCATGCAGATTAATATTTTATCTGTGCGGCTGTAGGTTTGAGAGGAAAGCGCGCCGCTGAACTCGGGTCAGCAGAGAGGAGGCAGCGGAGGAACCGCAGATGGACGGGCTGCATGATGGTCTCTGCAGGAAACAGCCAGAGGAGTTGGCGCGTATCGACCCGACGCTTTGCCAGCTGTTCCCTCACCAAAGGCAGCTCTGATGATCTTCTAATTTAGACCTTCGCAGCACATATCACAGCTCGCAAATGAAAACTACACATGGGCAGATGAAGATATTATTGAAGTGGCAGCTCCATGGTGATCAGAAGTGGCAGTCGCTCATGTTTACCATGCATGCTGTGAATTTTAAAGCCATCCTATAGCATCAATGAATGAAGAGTCGCATTAAACTCAGGATTTTCTCGGTAAGGAATCATTTCTGTTCAACAAACTGAATTAAAGATGACATTTGAGAGTTCATCTGCATCCGCCAGAACCCAGCACTCATAAGGAGGTTTTGACTCAACACTCATTTGCTGTCATGTGTCATAATTAATCATTTACAGCATTCATAAATAATAAATGTAAAATATTTCCTAATCACATTAGAAAATCCACTGCTTGTTGTAGAAACAAATTTACACTCAACCATGATGTGAAACCTAAAACCAGTTTGCATGCTGGTTAATTTTAAACACTGTCTGACCAACTGTTTACTTCCTAATGACCTTTTCTATACATCCCCATGCTAAATGCTTAAAAATAATCATTAATAACCTTGTTTACTTTAATAAATTATCATTTCTCATCACAGGTTTAGAGTTTTTAAATGTCCAAACCTCTTGTGAAAAGACTTGAAGATGAATGAACTCCTGTGTTATGACTGCAGAATCTGGACTGTGTTTATTTCACCCTCTGGTAATGTGGAGGTAATTACTGTATAACTCTGAAAGGATTGGTGTTGTTCTTAAACGTATCCATCTCAAATTATACACAAACTTTTCAACTTTATAACCTAGCTGGTCTGATCCATTCAAGGATTTAAATTTACACAAGATACATTTATGAATGAGCTACTTGGATACATAGCAAGGAAAACAATCTTAATTTTAAATTTACATTTACAGAGATATTATTAAATGCTGATTTCCTTGTCCATCAATACAATAATAACAGATCTGGGTCTTTAGGGTAGATGGTGATTTATTTTACTTAGTTTGTCTTTCTTATTCCAAAAAGACTTGGAACAAAATGAATATAAAATGTATTGAAACTAACAAGAATATAGTTTTATGTCAAATTTAGCAGATAAATGGGTTTTTTATCTGATCAAAGGAAAGTCAAATTCACATCAGAATCTTCTCTCATCGCTGACAAACAGCTCAGATTGTTTCCAAGATTGAAGCAGAATAGATTAGTGTCTGTAACTTGTCACACTTGCGATATTTCAGAGCTTCGGTTGAAACTGCAACAAGAGAAAGCTGGAAAGAGAAAGCAAAAAGGTCAAGAGAGAGATTCTTTTTTTTTTTCTCCAAGAGCAAAATTAGAGCGTGTGGAGGAGGACAACGTTGCAGAGCAGATATGATTCAGAGGGGGCAGCGTGATGGGAGGCACATCGAGGAGAAATGAACCTTTAATGATCCCCCCGGGGATCCAGTCCGGCTGACAGAGGGAGACGAGGAACCATTCTGTTGTTCTGCTTCAACAAGAAAGTTCAAACTCGCAGGATTCATCCAGCCAACAATGTAGTATCAGGAAACGGCTCGACTGTTTTCCTCTGGCTTTCCTGAACCGCCCCTCCCCCCCAAATCCCCCGTCAGCCCCTAACTGTCTCCTCTGGACAGGAAATCAGTAACATTCCCCAGAGGCCCTCTGCAGTCAATACGGCTACATGGCTGGCAGTGTGGGTGAAGAATCATCTACAAGACTTAAGACCCAACGATTTGATCTGGTTTATAAGTCGCTGGCTTTCAGAGAACAGAGCAAACTATCGATTCATATGCTTTAATTAAACAGTTCATGAGTCTACAGCCATTCACAGGGAAATCAGATCGATTCATTTGTCAGGATTTGTGACATTAAAAGGTTTACTGATGAAAACATATTAGAGAAAATATAACAATGGAAAAGCGATTGGGATTGGCTTGCAGGCGAACATCAAAACAAATTTTATGATTCTTTATGGAATCGCTTTGATGAAAACATTAAACAGAAACTTTTGGCCGCATTTGGACAAAAGGAATAAAAAGGCAGAAAAATATCTTGTATTCCTGACGCAAAATGACTGAAACATGTTTTCTTCTCAACAAACAGTTGCTAAATCGATGCATTATAGTTGAAAACTGTAAAACTGTCGCCAAAGAGTGAAGAGTTTTTGTGCATCTGGTCCAGCTGGGAGCATGCATGGACGCTCCCAGTGTTTCTGTGCATGCAGAGCCATGAGCTTTACGCTTGGATTGGACTAGACCGGATCAAAAACAATTGGGCTGAAATAGAACAATATTTGGAGCTGTTTTATGCAACAAGGGGAGTCAGTTCCAGCCATTTGTGAATAGGATGCCTTCAGGTCTCCTGTTGGGGTTGGACTGGTTATACTTATTTGTTTAAGTTTTTTACATTTTTTTCTAGTTTTTTTATATGTTTGCACCAGATGCCAAAACAAATCCCTGCATGTGAAAACAGAAGTGGCAATAGATCTTTCTGATTTATGTGTCTAAAAACACAACATCCAAAAAATGTTGGATTTTACATTATCAGTTGCCATGGCTACCAGCATAAAGATATACACATATGTAAAATTTATAAGGCCCCTTACAGATTTCCTTCACTTTTGTTTTTCTTTTTTCCGTATTTTAGATGATCAAACAAATATTTATGTAAAGCAAAGATGACAGGAGTTAATTTATAATGCAGTTTGTGGACTTTATTATGTCTGAAACAATCTAGTCCTGTCTGAAACATTTGTGAAGGTTTGGGACTCCGGTAAGCACACAGCACTGCTTTATGCAACAAAGGCAGTCAGTTCCAGTGACTCCTTTGTTGAGTGACTGGAGTCAAGAAAATGGGTTCTTAAACTGGACCAGTTTATAATTCTCTATATTTTAAAACCTTTTGATGTAGCTGAATAAGAACAATTCTATGATTCTGATGAATTTAATCTTTGACATTTGAAAAATGTTTGATAATCTGAAATATTGAAATGTGGCAAAAAAAATAATAAAAAAAATAAAAAATCTGCAATGGGGTTATCCATTTTTGCCTAACTAATGAAAAACAATTATCAGCTTCATGTTCCACCAAAAATGCTTCAATACATCTAGTCACTGCAGAGAAGCCTAACAAATGTTTTCTGCTCAACATTGACTAATTCTGATGTGGACGTAAAGGGATCAGGAATATTGTTTACCATCCGACTTTAATTTCTTTGGGATTGGCTCTTTCAGCTCCATATCTATATTTACATCTATTTTTTCAGCTGTGTGACGATGAAGGTCACAGCTTTAGATGCTTTTCCTGACTTGCTGCAGGCATCAGTTCAGTGTCCTTCAGGAATGCTGAAACTTTTGAATGCTGGAATAAATCAAGACTTTCTCATACAAAATGTCAAAACACTGAAACAGACTTTTCAGCCACATTGAGAAAATGACACAGATGTTTTCTTTCCTTTTCCATCTCATCAGCTCACAGCAGGTGTCTGCATATTATTTTCAGATGATCCAGTCATTATGAACAATGTGCATTTTCCTGAGTTACTGATTTCCCTTTGATTCTGCTGGAATCTTGTTTGACTTGACGAAGGGACAGCTTGTTGTTCTTTGATTAAGTCATAGTTTAGCTGACCCTGCAGGCTGTTTACATGTCACTGTGTGGTCAGAGGCCGGACACCGGGATAATGTGGAGCAGACTGTCGACCATCTACCGACCCGACTCCGCAGGCTGGGAATCTCTGTGAAGTGTTTCTGTGATGATGCTGAGGAGTTTCTGAAGCTGCTGTGGCGAGCAGCTGCTCCACAGCCTGCGGCGCTGCAGACTTTGATAGTGCTGCTGAGAAACTTTCTCAGGTCATGCTTTTTCTTTTTTTTTTCTCTCCCTCAGTGTCTGCATCACTACCTCCATCGTGCATCTTTGTAGTAGCACATTTGAAAGGATAAGACAGTAGAATGTAGGTCAAAGCAAAAATGGCGTCTTCTCGAGTTCTGGTTTGCTGCAAGGTATTCATGTAGGAACACGAGGGGAACGCTTGGCTTTTTAAACATGTACATGTGATAAATATTTACATTATTCAGATGTGGGAAAAGCTCAGAAATGCATCATACTCAGTAGTATGGAAGTAAACTAGTTCATATTTACAAAATTCACACAGAATGAGCGAAAATCTCTGGTTTTGCTCTCATTTTCATCATGTGTTGCCTTTAATTCATTATCTCCGGGGCAGGAGGGGGGCGAGGGAGGGGCGCGGGTTTGACGCTGCAGTCGTCGCAGCGCCGCTCTCAGTGGTCGCCCTGCCAGACTTCAGTACAGTCAACACACAGGGATGACTCAAAACGTCCTCTGGCTAGCAGAGAGTGCGTCACTCATACCACATACATGAACGAAGGACACATACAAACACACACCAACATGCATATGTCATGCTAAGTATGGATGCTTGCTGAAATGGAAACTTCTAAGGGTTTGAAATGAGGAGCTTCTCCATGTGACCTGAGCTGAAAATCCCTCAAGGTTTGAAATAAACATTTTCTTTGGACTTTTTCTTTTCTTTTCTTTTTTCTTTTTGCATTTTTACTCATTTTCAGTCATCGTTCTTCAGATTTTCATGTAACTGTAATCTGAAAATCATTCAGGAATGAAAAGGCTCCTAAACTCAATTCAATTCAGTTTATTTACAACAAATCTTGTGTCAAGGTACTTTACAAAAAATCATTTCAATTCAATCACATACATTCCATCTGATCATAGTGATCAAACAGTACAGTATGATCAATTGATTATTCAAAGTTGACTAAAAAGTTTCAGAGGAAGCCCGACAGATTGGTAGGTATGAAACAGTGATGCATTGAGAGACAACAGAAATTTTAGCAGATCCTGGTCTTAACTTTAATCTTTGAGGTTTTTTGGTTATCAGCATCTGGTTGATTGTACTAAGCAAAAATTTGTTCAATTTTTAGTGAATACCTTCATTGAAAAATTAAAATAACACAAAGTTTGACTGTTTTAAGTTTGATTTAATCTGTGATAACGAGATATCCAGAGAGCTACTAGTTGGGTTAGTAATTTCTAGGGAATTTGCAAAAAAAAAACAAAAACAAAACAAGAACAAATTGCCTGGCTTTGGATGAAGGATGGATGAACACGTACAGTGCATATAAAATGTATTCACTCTGTTGGACATCTTAGCCCTGTTCTGTTTACAAATCCACCATGATTAACAAAACGTGTATTTTTTTTTTTTGACAGAAAGTTACCAAAAAGCCCCGTTAAAGTCAAACTGAAAACAGATTTTTTCCAGTGCCAAATATCGTAATTGGACTGTCTGACTTTGGATGTTGAGATCCAGAAATTGTGTCCATATAATCTTTGCAGTTTTGTTGTCTGAGGATCAGGATCCTTTCCTTACAACTGAAAACTGAATAGGTTTTATTTACATTCAACATCTCGATGTGTTTTATGCTGGGAAGGTTAGACGTCCTTTTGTCCTGAACCTGGCGCAGTTACCTAAACACCACACTAATTTCCCAGGGTTCCACACAATGCAGCTCGCACATTCAAACTCTGTATTCATGAAAGCTTCAGAGAACAATTTAAACTGAATAAACGTCACATCTGCAGGCAGCAGTCCTGGATGAGGAGCTGTGATGGTCGGAGCATGCAGACAGTCATCCAAAAAGCAGCATGACAGAGCGGTTTGCTGCAGCCTGACTCTGGAGAACTGCAAAACACGGCCATATGGCCGCACGTCTCCATATGTCTGACTGTGGCAAACAACTGAGTGAAAACCGCGAGAAGAGTAAACAAACATCACTGCAGAACACGCACATGAAAGCAGGCCGAGTGTAAATAAGTGGGGCGGCGGTAGCCCAGAGGTGAAGGACAGGATGTGGGGGGAGTGGGGTACACACACACACACACACTGCAGAGGTACGTTATAGCGGCGGAGTGAAGCTGATTTGCCTGTGAGGGAGCCGCTCAGTGGGCAGCAGAGGCAGCTGCTGGTGTTAATGTATGTAACCATGTGAAAAACACCCAGGTGTGTTTGGTGAACGCAGAACGAGAGAAATATTTAACTCCCCGTCATCTTTTAGGCTTTTTATCGACTCATCTATAAAAATCTGGCAGATGAAGAGAGAACATCTGCTGTTAGGGTTATCCAAGCGGTCCTGTTAAAGTCCCGTACGTATGAAAATCCACCAATACAGAATAAAAAACATTTCGAGGCATAAAAAAAGTTAACATTTAAGTTTCAATTACAAAACACTGTTTATCCAAAAGGAAATTGAATGTTGTAACTCACATGATCAAAGTATTGCAGTGACCAGTCAGGATATCCAGTAGCAGTCAGTCTCGCAACAAATCTGAAGAGGCCTCTGACTAAAGACTGTTCCTGTTTGACAGTTTACCGACTGCTATGACATGCTAACAGCAGCAGAGATGATATTCCACAGTAATATGTTCTGGATTACACCACCAGTTGTTGACAAACATTGCTAATCCAGCTCCTTTGTTTTTGTTTTTAAATTTGTCTGACTGTTAGGTCATAGAGATGTTGGAGGAGGGGAAACAATTTATTTTACCAAAAATCAAAATTGCCAAAATAAAAGCACACATGGAATGTTTTTCCTTTTTTTCCCCCCCCACGTAAAATGTAAAAAAAATGTATTGTGAATTTTTTCCTTTTATGGTTTATTCCCAGCAACAAAAATTATAACTTTTTTCTGAAAAACTTTTTAATTCAGCCATGTAAAGTTTTTTTTTAATTTGTAGCACAGTGATTCATGCAAAAGTAGTCATGTATATTTTTCAGTTTGCCTACACATCTATATTAAAAATCTATTTAAAAAATGCCTGTAACTTTCTTCCTGCCAACCACTTTTTCCTGGTCACCATGGGAACCTGCAGCTGTATTTTTTCCACTTTCAACTCAAGCATAAACCATGTGGGGAAAAAAGAACAAGCACAGATTTCTGAAAAGTAATTCTTTATTAATATTTTACAATCCTTTTATCATGGTTATGTCATTATTTACTTTTTCAGCGCCACTTTGCAAGTGTCATTATTCCATGCTGTCTGACGACAACAACAAACGGAAAAAAATGAACGAAACATAAAGGAGAGGTTTAAAGAATGAGAGTCTATTCAACACTTTTGACAAGGAGCAGAAAGAGATTCACATTTGGGTTCGACCTCTCGTCCCGCCCGCTTGTCAAAAATCAGTAAACAAAAAAGGTTAAAAGCAGGACTGTCAGTCAAGTGAATACGTGTCGGGTTTTGTGTCTCGTCTTTGTGTTCGGCTTTAAAAAAACAACAACAAGAAAAAAAACAACAACTCAAACTCCTGTCCAGAAGTAACTGATCTTTAAAAAGGACGCAGAGCTCCGTCCTTGTGTTTTCTTTAAAATGATTTTCCTCACTTCTGAAAAAGAAAAAAAGTAATATACAATCTACCACAACAAATACAAAATATAAAGATGGTTTCTCTTTCAGCAGCTGCTCCAAACATTGGAGAATATTTGTTTATTTTATTAAAAAAGAAAAAATGCTTTTTGTTTGTTTTTTTGTGAAATGAAAAGGGCCACTGTAGAGTACGAATACAGGCAAACACTTCCCAAATGAGGCCAAAATTAAAAGTACGAATTGCTGCTGAAAGGTTGCTCGCTTGTTGTTGTGCTGGCTGATACATTTCCTCATAAAATGGTCAATTGAATACTTCCTGAGAAAAAAAGGAAATATCTACCTGGCATGAAGAAGAAGACAAAGAGGAAGGCAGGAGTCTGGCCGAGAGAGAAACAAAGGAAGAGGGACAAAACGAGGAAGTGGTCCGGGTGTCCAGGATGGTACATGGGCTGTTATGTATGTGTGAGTTCATTGTGAATTTAATTGGATCCATGAGAGTGTAAACATGAAGCAGAGACCTGCAGGACAGAGGAGAAGTGGGCAGCAGTGCTGGTGTTTGTGCTCTTTGGCACATAGAGGAGGAGGAGGAAGGAAAGGAGGAAGCTGGGCCTGAATGAGCAAAACAAACCTGGCTGCTGGAAGCATCCAACACCTGCAACTCTCATCACACCTGCAGCTTTTTATGTTCAAGGATCCTCTCTTGTAATCTGGCTAAATCTAGTCGCGCTGGCAGTTTTTATTTTCGCTGTTTGAAATCATCAGAAAGCAGGAAACAAGCTTGTGAGTGTTTCCGCGGCGATGATAGGTGTCGTTGGGCTCTTCACTCACAAATTTTCCAATTAGGATTAATTAGAAATCGCTCAAATTTCTCCCAATTCATCAGAAAATCCAAATATGATGCTGTCTTTTACTCAAATTGCTGCTGTAGGAGAATATGCCCTGATTTCTCTGCAGTAACTTAAATATTGTGTTGTAAGTGCTAATCCAATCTTCATAAAACATCAAGAGCTTCATGTTCATGGCCAAAACAGGAAAAGGAGTGCTCTGCAAATACAACAGAATTGAATAAGACCTGCGTTATATAATCTCACAACAAATGCAAGTTCATAAAAAATGCGTAAAAAAACAATATTACATCTTAGCTTTTGTTTCAAAAGATAAAAACTTGCCTTTACAGTTCTGGTCTATTAGTTTATGTTCTTAGACACTTTGATTTGATTTAACTGTGAGATTCTCAAGAAGTAAAACTATTCAGTTGTGTTTTATTTGAAGCACTGTTGTAGATTTGATGAACTATCTTTTCTTTATTTACTTGAATTTTATCTTTTTGCCCATGCTTTTAGTTGCTCTCAACCTCTGTTCCTCGAAATGCTATTTGTTTTTAGGAATTCATTTCCTTTAAAGGTCGCAGTCAATGAAAAAAGTGTATCCAGGACATTTTTGTCTCGCTGTTTTGGTTCACCTTCTCCTTGTTGGTGTGAAAAACAATCCATGTAAACAGATACCGCTGGAGGAAAGAGACCTGAAGTTGGATTCTATTTCTGTGCATCTGTTTGCAGAGCGTGACATAACGCTGCCCACCAGGTAAGAGTCGGTTACTACCAGCACCTCTCCGGCTGTTTGTCACCCTCCTCCACCACAGGCCTGACGGAAGTAAAAACAGTGCAGGATAATTTTGGACCTCACAAAAATCCTCTTTGGGCTTTTATAAAGGAACACAACAGAGTTGAGCGAGGCCCGTGGTGCCACCTACGACAAACAGCCACTGGTGCCGGTGTTAACGCAAAGGTGAAGTCAGGTTGTTGAGGCGAGAACAAACACTCGAGGGAGCAGCAGGGTGGAATGACAGGATCTAACATTTTGGGTCCAAATTTAACAATTATGAACCTCTTCAATCATCTGAAGAAGTTTTCAGGGCTTAAAATCATGTTTGTTTAAATTGTTTGTGGAAAAAGAGCCAGAAATTGTTTCTTGCTGCAGCATTTGAAGGCGACTTCCCCAATTTCTTGAATAATTGTGTGTATAAAATCTCTTTGGTCCTGATGGGACCGAGAGAACGTAAAGCCAGCGTAAGAGCATGATAATAACATAATTCTCTGACAACCTAGACTGATTTTATGTCTGGCTGCTAAAAAAGGATGCAAATAAAAATAATATGATGGAGGGATGGAGGAGAAGAGAAGGAGGAAGGAGATGACAGGGTGTGAGGAATTGTCTCTGTCAGTGTGAGGATAGTAAGGCGGGTTTGGAGGGTCAGGTGGGAGGAAGGGGGCTTCAAATGTGCATTTGCAAACCTGGCCACCCCCCCTTCCCCACCCCTAAGCTGACCCTCCAGTCTCCTTTCCCCCCAGAGAGCTGAGGTCAAATCCAGGAATGTCAGCAGGTGGATCACCCGTCTTCATTCGTTTGTCTGTCTGTGCATCCGTCTGTCCTCCTCTTACTTTCTCAGCTGTCCGTTCATCGGTATCTGTGCGTGTCACTGGAGGTCTCGGTCCTCTAGGTACCGGTACTCAAAGGTGAACCCCTCTTTTTTCCGCTGGCCCCACTTCTCATAGTCGAAATAAATGTATGTTCCCTAAAAAAAAGGAAAGATTGGGAAAATATTATTATCTGGCGTTCCCCAGGGTGTGGTCCTCAGCCCACTTCCAAGTTGCCCCCAGTATCTGTGGGGGTTAGGCGTCACAGTCACACACAATTAATTAAAATACTTCAGACTCTCTCTAAAAATGCTTTTAAGTGCCTATTTTAACAGTTTCAACATGAAATATACATTAATATGCATTAATGCACAGAGTGGAGAACATTTTAGGACAACCAGAAGGTCATTTCTACAGTCAGCCTTCCTTACTTCTGCTCTTCAGGTTTCAGACAATCAGCGCCAAGGACAACAACTGCAGCAACTGGATTTGATTAGCAGGTGAGCATAAATCCAAACTGACCTGCTCATACTCATCAGTGATGGTCTTGGGCTCTTCGTGCCTCTGAAACCACATCATGTACTTTGTGTGGAACCTCCATGACTGCTTCTTCAGGGCCTTGGCTGCCAGATACTGGGCCTTAGTGCCCTGCACACAGCGGGGAGCAGAGGGGACATGAAGTAAATCAGGAACGGCTGCAGTGTTCATAGCATTTATCATCAGATAACCCAGTTAAATTAGAATTAAAAACTCCTCATTAGAACCGTGTTACATGAACACAGAATTACCTCCAGGTAGTAAAAGATGAAGAACAACGTTTCCGTGGAAAGCCTCTGGTAAAACTCTACAGTGTCGGAATGAGGTGGTGGCATCTGGTGGTGGAAGGGTGGGGTGGGGCAGGGGTTCCTCATCAGGTACTGCCTGCAGCGGCGACACAGAGACTTAGCAACAATCAGCTCCTCTGTAACAGTGTTGACCAGACATATAACACGTGTTCATGAAATAATTACTGAAACACTGAAATAAGGGAATTTATTCATTCAATACAAAAATACTTTCTCACACCACAAAAAAACATTTACATGTATTCCAATAGCATACTATTGATTTTTATTATTATTTAAAATAATCACATATACAATATTTAAAAACAAACCCATTACATTTTCTAAGTGTAGCGCTGCTGGCCCACATAAAGCATTCATGCATTTTTAAAGGCGTTCTAACAGGCAGTGAACTGCAGCACGGCTTTGAACACAGATTTTAACCGTTGAACTGTTTCAGAACATCTTTTCTTCTTATTTAATGATTTCACACCGTTGAAATTTTTTCTGTGTTTTTCTTAATCTTCTTTATTTTCAGACTAATGCTGTAGTTTGGCTTTGTTTCTTGCTGGTTAATTAACTCTAATTAAAAGAAAATAATGGACCAATTCCAACAGAAATTAATTTGAAGGGATATAATTAATAAGAATATAACTAATCCAATTTTTTTTGTTGTAGAACAGCAGTGGGATAATGTGGGTGTTGTTTTAGGATAATATATATACATTTTTAAGATAAACACAACTGAGTTCAGATCAAATCTGAACACGGATTCTACAACCCCAAAGTTTGCCCTCGCTGATTCATTTTAAGCTGCTGAGCAAACTGCATTTTCAGCCAACTTCTGTATTTTTAGATCCCGTGTGGCGTGAAAAATAACAATCACCACATCATAATCTTTATGGAGTGGTAGCTCGGAATATCTGACTAATGTGAGCTCTTCAACTCAAGCAGCAGAAATTATGGCTGTGAGCAGAAAAATAACGGCATGAGAGATTAGAAGTGAACCAGACTCAAGAAACAGAAACAGACAGAAGCGTTTTTCTGCTGCGACTGTAAAACACAAACAGGTAGCGTTGGAAGAGAGCTGTCGAGTGTTTGGATTTAAATGTCAATTGTAGATGTGTGGGCTGCAGATGCAGCAGCAGCAAACCGGGTTCTGACTGTGAATCTGTGTGCAGGTGTGCAGAGAACATCTGAGCTTCAGAAAATATGAAACGCAAAAAAGAGTCTCTAAGCTGCTTCCTTTGCTTAGAAATCGGCTGAATCTTTTTGGCATTACAAGTGTAAAGAGAAATACTTAAAAAAAAAAAGATTTTTCATTTTCTTAAGGGAGATTAAAGACCAATATGTGCACATGTAGAATGCCAGTTAACAATGAATTTGAACAATTCTTAAAATTTTCTGTCAGAAAATGCAAAAAACCCAAGAAAACAAATGCATGACATAGACATATAAAAATATCAATAAATGTTTATTGTCGCTGTATTTAAAAGGGTACAAGTGTGTTGATTTGTATTTTTCATTCAAGCCTAATAAATTATTGAGTGATGTCTGTTTACCTTTAGGTTTGGTTTATTGTTAAGAAAGCAAGTGAAGCAAAATTTATTTGTTTACTTGGTCTTGACTTGTGCTTTCACTGTATAAATAATTAAAAAAGTATCTGTATCTTTAAAATATTTAAGATCCATGACAACTTTTCTAACAGATTTTCAGAAACTTTCACACGCCTTTAAAATAAACATAAAAGAAATCTTGTTGTTAATCCAGAACTGGGTTTTATCTCATCTCAAGGGTACCAAAGATATTTGCACTAAACCAAAAATACTTGGTAAGAGCCCATTTCCATTTATTATTATTATTATCTTGATTCTCATTCAGACCAGTTATATCTTACATAATATGATATATTAATAGTTTATTTTGAACATCTAGATGCAATAACATCAATTGTTTTCATAAAAAACAAAATCAATTTAAAAAAAACACTTAAAGGATGCTTTTAGAAGCTCAAAAAGCCGTGGGTTGAACAATAAAATGCCAAAGAGTGCCTGTAGATAACATTTATTAGAGTCACATTTTACAGTATGAACAGATCAGAGGAAATTACTTTAAATCATCAGCTCTCAGAGTGGGTCCAAAATGGAGGTGCACTGAGTGCTGAGGGCAACGAGTCCCACAGTTAGAGTCTCCATCCTGTATCCAAACATTTGATCCCTTTTACCTGTAATTATTTCAATAAAAGGAAGTGTGACAAGTTTACTGCACCTGATTCTCTCCGAGTCGGACGGGTGGGGCATGTGCGTCCACGCCGCCTCCTGCATGGCCTGTTGGTAGAGCTGGTCTTTGGAAAAGGGAACTGGCCCCAGTGGACAGACGCCCAGTGACGGGAGGATGCTGACCTCTGACAGGGAGGACTGAGGTGCTGACGGGGCCCCCGAGGGGGCCGTAGTGCTGCTTGGGAAGATGTCTGAGAGGACACAGGAAAAATGAGGGAACAGAAGTGGAGGAGGGGGAGGGAAAAGATGATGCAGCGGGAGGAGAGACAACAAGAAATAAAGTTGAGTCAGGGATGATTATATCAGCTGCAGCCTTTGTTCAGAAGCGGCTGAGAGTGGGAAGGGAGATGACATTTAGTTCCATTAAATCTGCTGCGTTTCTATTTCTGCTCGGTGGTAACCCCTCGGTCCTCCCGTTGGAGCACATGTTGGTGTGAATCCTACCTGAAGTAAGGTGCAGGGAGGACACATCTCCCTCAATCCCTGAGCTGGGTGCTGCTCGCTCGGCCATGGACCTGCTCAGAGGCTCCTGGGGCTGATGAGGACAGACAAGGACACTCATGGGAAAACAGATTCTCCTGGATGTGTGTGTAGAGTTGTTGTATCGTTCTGGGCGGAGGAACGCCAGTTCCGCTTCACTGATCAAGTTGCCAAGGAAATATGTTAGATTTTACTTCTTGGACTGTTTTGTGTTTTTGTTTTTTAACTCTCCTTCTTTCACTCCCCTGGGTTCAGGATATTATTTCAACACTACAAAATAAGTGTGACATAGATTTTGAGGACGTTTTTATTTGTCCTTCAGAAATCTGTAATATTCCAAAGCATTGCTTTTTTTTTTAAACCAAATTAGAAATTAAAAATTGCACCCACAGTAGCAACAGGCTATGATCATAAAACATGCACTTATCATCAGCTCCTCTCTTCCCTACTTCACAGTTTGTTCCAAAATTCCCAAAAGTTCATTTGCATAAAACGTGAAGTTGTTCTGTCATTATTTCTATATAACAAAGCTCTCTCCTCGCAACATTTGTATCTTTCTGTCTTTATCAATTTTATTGACTTTACATGCTAACTGAGGCGTGTGGAATCTGAAATTGAAATTTGGGGTCTTTCACAATTTCTCAGAGTATTGTGCGTTCTGATCTTTCATTGAATTTTTTTTAGATTTTAACTCCTGAGAAGATTGGCAACTGGTTGTTTTTCTCTGTGCAGAAAATTCAACAAAGGACAAATTCAACAAACCACCCTTTGCTTATTGATGGGTCATTGCTGAGATTCTTCTTAGTTGACATTGTGCTATACCAGTAAACTGAAAACTTGTGCAGTTAGAGGTGGAAACAATGATGGTGATCAATTAACAATCTGCGTTACCCGTCTGCTCCTTTCTCTCTTGACATGTTCCCCGTTGATGTAAGGGCGTACTTCCTTTTTCAAACATGATATTGCCATTTTGGCTTGAAGTTACTTAAAAAACAATAACAGTGAAAATTGTAGATGTTTTTTGTGCAACTGGTGTTAAATTTACATCCATTTAAAAGCTGGTAAATTTGACATTTCCCAGAATTTTACTAGATTTTGCAGATGAACACACAACTGTGAAAATGTATGTGAATCAGTGCTACACAAACACGTAATGCATTTAAGGAACCATTTTTGATTTGCATTTGGCTACAAAAAGGCTATTCCAGCTTTTCAAATTATATCCACAAATACAACTATAGATAACAGCTTGATGGGAACAAAACTCTACGTTTGCATCCAAGAAGTTCTCCCCAAAGAGAGATAAATCTGGATTAGAATGGTGTCTGGTGGGTTTATAAGAACAGTTTGTCGCAACCTGCTTGCAAAAAGTGCCCAAAAATCCCATTTCAAGTCAGTTATTAAGGCATGTTTGTTGTCTGTTATAGTTGAATCAAAACACTGGTCATTTCTTAAATTAAGAAACCTTGGACATGATTGGAAAGGCAGCCAAAAGGCAGAGAAAAACCTTAAGACTTTTAGAAAACCAGGAGACAACTCTGCTAAATTACTCATATCCGCCGCCTTTTCACATTTTATCACATTACAGCCTCAAACCTTCCAGAGACCATCATAAAGTGATGCATAATTGTTAAATGGAAGGAAAATTATATTCTGTTTTAATTTCTTGTTTTTACAATGAATATGGGAAGTTTAGTTTGCATTTGTTTTCACACCCTCTTTACTCTTTTATCCCTGAATAAAAGCTTGTGCAAACAAAAACCACCAAATGTCAGCTAATTAGTGATACATTTAGAGAACATCAGTGAACAAAAGGTACGATGAAGATCAGGAGACAACGCTGTATTCTCCTCACCTTGATGCTTTCAGGTGGCTGTGAGTAGGACAGCGGCCCGTTCTGAAGGCTTCCACCACTCGTTGTTTTAGCCTCACTGTACGACGCCGGCGATGGGGAGGTGGACAACAAACCCATGGAGCCAAGTAAACTGGGACCAGTGTCCTTACTGGGAAGGAGGAACAGTGGTGCAAGCAATCAAATTTATATATTTCACATGACATATTGCTCAGCCAATCAGCAATATAACAATAAAAATAAAAAGCAAATGTAAAAATTTCTAAATAAATAAACAAATATTGAAGATCGGTCAGGCTGATGAAAATAAATTTACTTCAGAAGTTCTTCTTGTACTTTAAACTTACAGCTGATTGGCTGTGGAGGTCAGAGATGAGGATTGGCTGCTTTGTGATTGGGTGGCACTGTTGAGGGCGGAGTCTGTTGTGCTATCTGCTACCACAGCACTGTGACCTGTAGAGAGAGAGAGCAAACCATCAAAATGAACTCTGTAGCTCAATAAATAAAATGTCTGACTCTTCACAAATTATCGTTTAGAGACAACAAAAATAATCCTAAATGTTTCAGAATACCAGAGTTCAAGAGCCTGTGTTAAAAATGAAAAATATTTTTGGGAGTTTGGGTTTATTAGTGAGCTTTTTAACAGCTGAATGCACTCTGAGGTTAGATAAATTGTCTATGTTTAACTCTTATTCAAACATTTGGCTGATTAGCACTAGTGAGTGTTCGTGTGGAGATTTTGAGTAGCTAAGCTGTTGTAGATGATAACAGGCCTAAAACATTTTTGCTACTTAGGGGGAATTCAGAGTCCTGAATCTTTACCCCAGTATTTTAATGGATGCTTTGAAAATGGCAAATAAATAAAAATAAGAGTTTTGTTGTTCCATCCTGCAGCAGATTAAACCCGATAACCATACACTATGCAAATCAGGAAAGTATCAAAAACCGTGTTTCAAAAACATGACTGGGTTGAATCTTTAACAAGATGTCCTTCACTTTCTAACATCTAGACGACTTTCATTTACACTCATGTAATTTTTTTTTTTTTTTCCAAATTTTCCAATATACATGGTAAGATAGTAAATTGTGGTGATAGTTTAAGGAAAGCATTTACCAACCAATCAATACAAACAACAACAATGTCAGGTCAAAAGTCTTGTTTTGTTGTTTTATATTTCATAAAAATGCCCTTAATATATTGGTTTAGTTTCTATTTTCTAATTTACATATACCCAAATGCCAGAAGAACAGGCGTGATTTATATTTAGATGAACGGACTCGGGTGGAGGTCAGATACTCACTGGTGCTACCGTTCTGCTTCTGTCTGCTCGGCGGTCGACCGGACAGGGATGAGCTTCCTCCTCCGACTCCGCTCCCTGCGGATCCTGAGCTGCCGCCGTTGCTTCCGATAACTCCTATTCCGCTTCCAGGAGCTAAGCTCCCGATGGGGCTCTGCGGCCCCAGGGAAGACCCCTGCACCCCCGATTGACCTGAACCCAAGCCCAGAATCCCCGAGCCGACACTCCCCACTATAGAAGCCGTGCCGAGCATGCCTCCCTGCGAGGACGTCGGCCCGCCGACCGCGATGCTGCCGCTACCGATGGCGCCCACCCCGCTGTTGGTCGTTGTGCTGCTGACGCCGCCGAGAGAGCCCGGTAACCCTGAGCTGGCCGTGCCCGAGGCGGCCGCCTGAGCGTAGGGGGTTGGGGTGGAGCTTGAGAGAAGACCCACCATATTGCTTAGGGACGCCGGCATCCCTGACAGGCCGGGGCTGGTGGAGATGGAGCTTTTCCCCAGAGAGGGCCCCAGACTGAGGCCAAGGCTGTTGGAGGTCGCCGTGGGACCCGAAGGCGCCTGGGGCAGGGAGTTCGAAGTCAGGAGCCCCTGTGTGCTGGGTGGCGAGGACGCTGACGAGGCGCTGTGGCTGTTGGTGGAGGTGCTGGAGTTGATGGGAGCCGAAGAGATCGGCGAGTTTTTGGCCTGCTGCTGCTGCACCGACGGGTGAGGCGGCTGCTGCGTGGCGTTGCTGTAGCTACCGGCTAAAGTGTTGGAGAAAGGACCCCCCACTGCGCTAAGATGACTGCTTCCAGAGCCACCGATGCCTCCGCCAGCAACAGAAACCAGAGAGGATGAGGTGAGCCCCGAGGCAGAAGAAGACGAAGAGGAGGAAGAGGAGGACGAAGATAATGACGAGGAGGGATTTCCATTCTTCACTGGTGACTGGAACAGAAACGCAAAGGATTTTGTTTGTTAAATTCGGCTGCACAGATTTCAAGATAAGACTGGCAATTAATAAATGCTTCAATAAAAACTGTGCATTGTATCCACAGCTCAAGAACATAAGTCATCATAAAAACATGTTAAAATTGTATGAATGAGTTGAAATCTGAGATGTCAATTTATTTTAACTATTTACATTTAAAACCTCAAAAACAACATTTCATCATTAAGTCTACATTAGCGTTTATACCAACCTGACTGACTTCACTGTCCGTCGAACGTCCCCTCTTCTTGTCATCTTCTGAGTTCTCCTGGAAATTGAATCACAGACAGGTTTCAGAAAAGGACTGACATCAGAAACAATGTCAGATTACATCAAACAAGTAAACACCAGTCATTTTCAAGATGACATTTCTCAGAACAGTCAACATCTTTCTAAGTTGAATTGCATGTTTTAAAGAGTGCATATGATTGCAAATCAAAATTATTTCTGATAAAATTGAAAAAATACTCATTCATTTTTATGAACATACAGTCTCAGTTCTAATAAATATTGAACAATTTTCCTAAAATTTGAAAAATGATTTGCCAAATTGTGATAATCTTTTAAAATAGGGAATATTTTCAAAGATGCATTAATTTGACAAGAGACCAAAAATATTAATTTACTTAGAAGGCAAACATTTACACTTGCAGATTCAGAGGAGAATTAATACTTTTTTCTTACCTTCATTGAAGAAAAACTATAAGAATATATTTTTTTATTTATCTACAAAGCACTAAGTATGAATAAATAAATGAAGATGCTATATTGTGAGAATCGACTGTGAAGCACTGATACTGGAGTCTACATAGCTGAACCTGTGGAATAAGTACATAAAACAAAAAGAAGTGGTCCGAGCTTTAAGCCTTGGGGCCTCTCTGGGAGAGATAGGGGATTTTTTTGTTGCAGGATTTTTACACACTTCCCAGTTTTGAGGCCAGTACTATACCTGTCGAAACCAGTTCAGTTTTTTTTTTCTAAACATCTTTTTACATTTACTAAATGCTATGCAAACACTAAAGTGCAATGCTTTAGTGTTTACATGACCAAAAAAAGTAAAAACCACTTCTGATTAGTGTAATTTAGAATGAAGCAAGCACTCTGCTTCCCTTATAAGTCAATGTTAGTATGTGAAAGAGAAACTTTTGAGATTAAGTTTACATTTTCAATGAGTAATGGTAGCATCCTGCACACATCTTTCACATTTCCTTTAATCCCAGAAAAAAAAACCTCTCTTGATCAGCACTGCAAAATACCATAACTCCCACTTGCATATCAGACTTATAATAACTACTTTTACCCACTGAATGAGAGTGTAGAAGCAGAAGAGATGATATGAAACCAATAGAAGAGAATATAAAGAGCAGATGGCAAGGCTCTACAAAGGTGCAATTATCTTCCGCACATATTTTAGATACTGATGTGCCTTGATTTGAGCTAGAGGTAATAACTGACTTAATTGTTCATGATTACCATTGTTAGATTAAAACATCTTTCAGGTCAATGATGAAACAATCTAAGCCATTCTTTCTTTATACAAATGAATGGATTACAGTTTTTTTAACCTCATATTGCTAGAGGATCAAAAACCAGGAAGAACAGAAGTAAAAACAAACAGAAAGGGCAAACAATTGATGTGCGTGAAATGAAAAGGATCGTTTTTCTCACCGTAGTGCAAGTGGCAGGCGAAGGAGGGATTGGTGAGGATGAGGTGGTGGAGGTCGGTGTGCTGCTGGAGTTCTGGAAGATCTCGTCCTCCAAGTGTGAGGGTCCTGGAGGGGAGGTGGCGAGTAATTGTTGAGCTGGAAACAGAAAAGACACAAAAGGTTTCAGCCTCTATTGTGAATTTTTAGTCTTTTGTTTATTATTGTAGGTCAAGGTTTGATCTAGACCAATTCAACTTGTTGAGCTCACGGTTAAATATTTATTATTTATTGTAGAGTTCAAGTAATTAAAAGATTTATACACATTCTTATGCTTAAATGACCAAAAAAATATTTATGGGATTCTTTAAAGTGATTTTTTTGCAAGACGTCCATTGGAATACAATACAACCAGGTTCTTCTGTACTTGTTTTGATGTGTAATCAAGATGTTTCCCCCAAGGGAAGTCACAATGCTTGTACCAAAAAACTATTTTCTATACGTACGGTATTCATCCAGGTCGAGATCGTCATATATATAATCGTTCTCCTCAAAGTCTGGATCCTGCGATGACTCTCTGTAGTACTCAACATCATCCTTTGGAGAGAAAGCACAAATACTTCAATCTTAGTTAAATATCACATATTAAAGCTGTGTGTCTCTGCAGTTTTTTGACAAACCTTGATCTTCCTGATGGCTTCGACCTGCAGTGAGTCATTGTCCAGCATTCTCAGTATCGTCTCCAGCATTTGGATGTGATACCGATGCTTCTCAATGAACTTTTTCAGCTCCTCGATCCGGTCCTGCTTCTGTAGGACAACAACAGGTCAACTTAATCAGCTGTTTTTTATCCAGGCACAAAGGTTTTTTAACATTACCTTATGAAGGTTTTACATTCCTGTGCAATAAGTTTTGCATTCCCATGAAATACCTTTGTGTTTCCTTACAATAATGTATTTTTTACTAGTCTGTTCATGCGGCATCTTGAATATTGAAAGTCTTTTTGCTACAATATAAGGTTTTTTGTTGTTTTTTTTCATATTTATTGCAAGGTAAAAGAAAAATTTCCCCCATTAAGAGGCTCCATATGTTTAAACTCTTTGCTGCAAGGTGATTTATTTTAAAATATATATATTCTTCCACACAATGCAAAGCTTTATTAATAATTTAACTCCAACAGGGGGAACAAGAAAGCATTTGAGAATATTAACAACTTCTAAAACAAAAAATAAAAGCGTGTTTAAAGTTTAACGAGCGAAATGTGCAGAAAGGAGATCACGAGTGATTTAAAGCGGTGAGAGCATTAGTGGCCGCCATGTGCACTTTCCAGCCTAATGCATCACAAAGCATGCAGGCAGAGTGCCACTTTCTGATTTCAATATTTCATTCTCCAAGTGCTTCACTGTTAATTCACACATCCTCTGAAGGTTGGAGAACACTCAAATGTTTAATTGTCCTAATTTGCCCCCAGTGTCTATTTGGACAGAACGCAACACGTGGGCTCTGTGTGCAAATAACAAACCGGCTAAATGGATATTATTAAAACACAAAAGCTCTTAAAAAACACTAAGGGGTGTTTGTTATTAGGCTGCACGGAGGAGGTAAGCAAAACCAAACTTCCTAACACATTTCATCTAAGCATGAAAATGGCACAGAAATCGTTTATTTTTTAAACCAATATTTGAGAATGAATTCAAAAATCCATTACTAATTTGATTTATTATTCTAAATCTAGGTCAAAATCTATATAACAAACTAAAACAAATGGACAGATGCAAAATTTAGGCAAGTGGACACTGCATCAAGTCTTGAAATAAATATATTTTTCCATATTCTTTTTTTTTCCCCTTACCAATTCCACCCTGGATAACTTCCAGACTCTGAAAATGAACAGGAACCGTAGAAGTCAAAGGGAAATCAAATTTAGACTCAAACTACATATGTTTCAGCAAGGTGTACGTGTAGTCTTAAAGGTCACTTCTAACAAACAAAATAACCTTTCTGAAATACTTGAAGACAGCCGAAGGCTAATAATTTACACACAGTGAGGGAGGTGGACCTTCTAACCTCTAAAAATAGGCTCATAATCCTACAAAAAAAATGAGACACAACATTAAAAAGTCCTCAAAATCGAAAGGATATTTTTTGGCTGAAGAGTGCTTTAATGCATGTTTAAGTAACTTTTTTTTTTTACACTTTTCTAACATTATTCTCTGTTTTATTCTGTAAATCTTTTAACAAAAGCAGAGGAAATGTAAGTTTGAAGTGATACATTTGATCAGCGTCGATGTTTATTTCCAACGTGTGTCTTCAACCAAAATCATCAGGAGTCAAACATTTGCTATAAATATTGTTCTTGTTTTTGTTCTTGATATTTTTGTCACTTAAGGACAAACTTCCATCAGCATTCAAGAACTCACTGATTTGATCCTTTCACCTATTTGATCCTTGCGTTTTGCCCAGCTTTGCTAACTGCACAAGAAACACAAAATAAATCTTCCTGCTTCTCAATCTGAAACTTTCTGCACAGAAACAAACAGGAGGGACTTTCAGGGAAAGTAACGTCTGCTGCACACTTTCATTTCACTGTCATTACAAATAAGCTCCTGTGACATATGAATATGAAGTATTCATTCTTAATTCAGAACTTGTAGGTTCTCTGAAAAGACTGCACTGCCACATCAGTAAGTTTCCGATAAATGAAGTCCCTGGGGAGGACTTTAAAGGGAAAGTTGGAGTCAGAGAGACTCGGTCAGTGAGGTTATCGTCGTTGGCCAGAGACAGAAGATGAAAGCAGGGTTCAATATCTGACCTCTCCGCCAAAAAAGAGACGGCGAGATAAAAGGAGGAGAGCTGTGGGGATGACAAGCCAACCGATCTGGAAGCAGCAGTGGGAGAGCAATGAAAGGGGAAAAAATGAATGATTCAGAAAGGAGAGCAGACTGACCTCCTTGTCTCCTTTCTTTTTTCTCGTCTGGACTGAAAGAGACTCCACTTCGCTCTCGAACTGGTCCACCTGCATGTTCAACGTGTCTATCGTGTTCTGAGATGAAAGAAGAGGAAAAGGTCAAACAACAGCATCAAATATTTTTAAAAATAGCAGATTTATTTCTTAATTCTGGGATTCTCTTGGCATGATTTCATTGTTCAATGGAAATGATTGCTTTTCTTTGATCGCACAACACAGTTTTAAAATGTTCTATACAATTATTTAAAACAAATCTAACTACACTGTTAGGTGTTGATGACAATGAGGGAAAGATCTGGGAAAATGATAAACTATAATTATAAACTCATGAAAAAACTGAATAAATACATAATGAGCATTTACTTCTATTATAGATTCAATTTATTCATTAAGGGCATTCACAAAAAATACTATCTAAAGGCATTTTATGGAGCTGAGAAGCATAACGCCTGAGAATCAGCTTATTTACTGAAAATCCAATTAGAGCTTTTCATTAATAACAATTAAAATGTAAAGAGTAAATTATCAGGTAATCCAGTCAATGTCTATTTCATAAATAAGCTGCTCTGTAATTATTAGTTCTGCCCAGCAAACTAGAAACTCTTCATTTTTATTTCATGTAGTTTTGGTTCCTCTATTTATCATTTTCACTTCCATGTTTTAATCACTTTTAAGAATCTTTTAGGGGAAAAACGTTCCATTGTGAGCAAAATGTGACTCCACCTATCCAATTACATTTATGCGGCTTTATGTCTTGTTCCTCACTTATCACATACTGGGGGAAATGAGGAAAAATTAGGACTCAGCAGTTTGAACGAGTGAAACAGTTTTTCTCTGAAGGGTAAAGCCCAGCGGTCCGGTTGACCAGACGCTCACCGTCAGCCAGGTGCCGACCTCTTCCTTCTCCTTCTGCGCCGGGTCCACCTTCTGGATAAGGCCGAGTCCTTCTTTTGAGTACGCTTTTGTCTTGGTTTCTCTTTCAACTATTTTAAAACGCTCCATTTGCTGCAAGAAGATAAAACACAGAAAATGGATGAAGAGATAATTCCTGAAGAAAGCCCCCCCTCCCCACAATATTAGACCTCTGGAAATTTAATAAAGCTTGTTTTCAATGATGTTGCATTCTTGAATTTCTTGAGCTAATACTGATTTTATATCAACACTAAATGGTTTTAATGCGTTTTTCAACATTTCTAGGGTCTAATTGTTCAACTTAAATATGGGGAATGTCTTTCTTAAACCACAGGAGAAGCAACATGTCACTGCACAACTTATCAAAAAAACTATTCACATTTGGATTTGTTGATACCTTATTAAGAGACTGTCACAAAAACCCTATGTTGCTGCCCCTTTGCAGTTGCATTTAAGCAAAACTTGACAGGCGCACTAACAATATTTTTGTACAAATCTAAAGAGTTATTAGCTATAAACTTGTTGATTTAGCCTGTGAGCCCTCTCAGCTATAACTTTATCAGTGCCTCATATTTTCGTGTGATCCTGCAGTAGACCAAAGACGACGATAATATATTCTGTCCACTACACTGTATTTTTATATCAGCCGAGAAAACCATATGAAAAATAAATTATCAGTGTGGGGTTAGAATAAAAACCAAAACTCGAGTGTGACAGATGGAGCTCTGGCGAGTTGTCTCGCATGTAATCCATCTGAATAGTTATCATTGAAAGGTAAATGAGGCTCTGAGGCCCGACAGGCAAAGCAGCAACACTGAAGGCACAGTGTTAGTTATCTAACAAACTATCTTGTGCAATAATGAACATATTTTGGGAACAGATCTTTTAATCCATGTGCAAATGCTTCATTTGTCTTCTCATGCAAATCTAACATCTCAAACCAGAAGTAATTAATTTTTATGCCACTTGAGGGCAGCGGAAAAAGTCCATGAGACCACAAATGATAGTTTACAAAGTTGGAGATTTACAGATTTTAAAATAAAGCCAAGCTGATAATTTAAGTCAATATTAGCTCTACTTTTACTGCCACATGATTAAAAAGAAACACATTGGTCTTTTCTTCTATGCAAAGTTAGTTTACCATTAGTTCATAAAGCTTCCATTTGAATGAGATGGACGAGACATTTCAGGTCAAACTAACTGAAGTATTACAATATCACAATATTCCAGTCCAGGTTTTAGGTGTAATACACAGCAGCCACATGTGTCCTGGAGATGAGCTTTACAAGACTTTGGTTTGAGCTGAAGCAGAAAACAGAAGCTGAGGATGTGGCCATCAGAAATAAACACAGCTACTTGTACAACATGAGAAAATGGAGAATTTTTTAATCATAGAGGGATTTAAGCATGTAGGATGTGAAGCTTCCAGCTGTAAAAAAAAAAAAACTTATACAAACTCTGCACTCTTCACATAAAGATAAAATGTGGTAACAGATAATTATATGTTTTCCCTCCAAAGACTTTGCCTTTTGAAAGGCTGCCACTGTAAATAAGAAATCTGTTCTTAATCAGTTTTTTTCCTGGTTAAATACATTATGGTATTAAACACAGTTTGTTAAATAATGTTTCTTTTTGTTTTAAAGAAACAAACATTTGATACATTTGATAAAGTTTTCCTCATTACTAGAAATGTATTTAATTTCTTTCTCTTTGTATTTTACTTAAAAATCAAGAATTTTTATATAAGCATAATATTACATTAAGCTAACATATTAAAATAAATACATGAAAAATACTAATTTAATTAGCTGATAAGCTACATCATTTCCATCTCATATGTTCACATAGTAAAAAACTGTCAGTCAATTACAATTTTATTTTTCACTGCAACAACAGAGAGTTTTCATGCTCCCTCTTGGGGTTCCTACTCACCGTTTCTATGAGTTTGCGGTTCTCTATTAGCTGCCTTTTGTCTTTGATCTCGTTGGATGCCACCCACGTCTTAATCTGGTCTCGAAGGCGCTGCGGGATCATAAAGGAAGAAGATGATACAGAGGAACAGTGGAGGGAGGAAGAGTAGGATACAAAAACATTAGAGAACTTATTAATGCATGCAGAGACTTGTCTTAAACAGTCAGATGGTGAAGCTGATGCAGGCTTCGCTTGGAGTTTGGTCCTCATGACAACAGCAACAAAGCAGGGGACACACATATAAATTAAGCTGAAGGAGATGAAATTCAACACACTGTGAGCGTCAGTAAACTCTCAGTCTGGTGTTCACAGAGTCACGTTAATCAGTTTTTCTCTCTACTTGCTGCCTGAAGTCAAATTAAGACACATTTATACAAGTTCACTCAGAAAAGATTAAAAAAGGCTGATAAAAGAGGATTTTAATCAAAAAAGGTAAACATTTTATTTTATAGTAAATAATTTGTAGCTTCAAATCAATTGAATATCTTTGTATTCTATTGACATTTTGACTGAGGAACAAAAAGATACACAATTTTTAAAACGGATTTCACTAAAATCTAAAAGTTTGCAGTGAGTTTTTTGAACAATCTGGTTTGTAAAATATCTCCAGTTCAGTGAAATTCAACAGAGTGCATCTGGTAAAAGGTGCTCTGAAGTTTCTCCACAAGTTATCAGATTAAAGTGCAGACTTTGATTAGGACTTTGTATCACTTAAGTATACTTTAACTCATCCGACCACAGCTACTCCTTTCACAACCCTTCATTATTTTCTACCTTTTAATATGTTACATTCTTTTTTCAAAGTTAACTCAAAGTTCTACGCAGAAATACCCCATTAGGAGAAAGTAATTTTTTGTTTTTTTTTTGTTTAAGATTTCTGCACATTTCTTAGAAAGAGGAAACCAAGAAATCACATTTACTCAAGTATTTACAACACACTGTTGATCCACCTGTGGCAGAAATTGCAGCCTGTAGCCTTTTTGAATGTGATGCTACAAGCTTAGCTCACATCACCAGGCAGTTTGGTCCGTTCTTTGCAGGTCCCGGTTTTCTATTTTTAAGAAATTTTTCAAAAACTCAATGTTTTTCCCACACTGTTATAATGGGGTATTAATGTGCAGGGTTTGGAAGAAAGGGTTTCATTTAATACAAGTTGGAATAAGGTCGTAACATAAACTGTGAAAAAGGTGCAGCACTGTGAATAGTTTCCGGATGCGCTGTGTGTCATGTAACAACACCTATCAGAAGCTGCTGACTATTGCCAGACATGCTGTTTGTATTCCTTGCTGATAGTGGAAAAATGAATACAAAATAACAAAAACAGAGAAAGAGAAACAGCGGCTCATGTATTGACACAGGTGTCCAGAACAGTTTCCGTCTCTCATTGTTAACATGACAGCCTCACATTAGCACTCTCTCCTCTCACTGTTTCACAGACATGATGAGGAAAAATACAAAAAGAAATAAGGCTGTGAGACTAATAAAAAAAGTAATATATATATATATATATATATTTATTTTTTTTTTATTTTTTTTTTTTTTAAGAGCCTTAATTATTTAATCCAGGAGCTTGTGAGGTGATATTATCGCTGACTAACATTGTTTGTTTGTACATATGACCGCCCTGGACCTTTTGGATTAGTGATGACCAAGCTTATGACAACATGTGGGCGTCTGTGAAAGTAGAGAGGTGCTGCAGTTTCCGTACGCCGGCCTGTGCAGCTCACACAACATTTGGAAACAAAAACGTTGGAGCACAAGTTTACCGAAATTGGCTGTTCTTCGACACCATGTTTTATGTTTCTGCTTTTCTGGTATCCTTAAATTACCAAACTAGTTTATTAGAAGAAAGTTGGGAAGATTAATGGCCCAGAAACATGTTCTTAAAGTTTCCACTCATGTGAACTTTACTCTTCAAGGGGATTAAAGGTCTTGGCTGGAGAGAAAATGGCTCAATGTTTTAATCAAAAAGATCTTACACCAGGACGAAAAGTAATTTCTGCAACCATAACTTCTTAAAAGTGTTTTTTGGTTGACTCACTCAAGTATTTAATTACCTTTAATAGCAACTTAGTTTAAGTGTTTCTAATGATTGCTTTATCATACCTGCAGCTTTTTAATCTCTTTCTTGAGGTCCGCTTCATATTTCTCCTTCTGGTTTGTATTGGCTGCATTGTGAAGCTGCAAAGAAACAAAAGATGAAAGTTCAAGCAAGTACTGGCTAACACAAATCAGAAATGCAATAAATAATGGCAATACACTTTTATCAGCAAGTCAGTAAAACGCTGCAGAGAACTAAATAACCACTTTAGTTACTGATTACTCCAAAGTTACGGGATTTTGATTTAGAATCCTGCTTTTGGAGGAAATCTTATTTTTAGCTTCAAAATCTTATTTTCAGCATGGTTCTGTTAGAAAGACAAAAATAATGAATTACTTAAATGTTATTAAAAGGGAAAAATAGTTTTTCAGTAGCAAAACCGCCAACGACCAACTACAGCAAAAATAATTCCAGGACGTAATTAAGTCAAAAAAATAAACTGGGATTTCTTTTGCCAAACAAACCCAATTAATGACTTTCTGCCATCTTACTACATTTGCTATTTAAGTCTCTGCACATTTTTATTACTCCTGTAGGCAGCATGTGAATCTTTTTCAGGGAATGGTAGCCTTTGTTAAACTACAAAGGCAGCAGCTCCTGATGAAAGTTTAAAAGTTTTTTTTTTTTTTTCTTTCTCATATTTACTGTCAAGTCAAAGCTCAAACTACAAAGGTTAAAAAACTGTAGGTAAATCTATCACTTTGTTGGCAGAGAATAAAAGGGAAGTATTTTAATTATTTTCTTTGAACAATTCTCACATGAAGATGTTTGCCAGTTTTATTCGTAGATGAATCATAAAAATGTTTATTATCAGAATAAGTAGGAATACGTTGAAGATTTTTCTGACTATTTAAAAGCTTTATTAAACTAAAAACAGTCAGATTTGTGCATTTCCGGCCATTTTCTATATTTCTAAACCAAATAATTGATTCATTTGTTGCTGTGCTAAAAATGTCTTACCTTTTGCCAAATGTCTTCAAACTGCTCCACTCCTTCCGCTACTTTTTTCAGACATCGATCTATTTCCCCTGAAAGAGAAAATAAAAAACAAACCATAAAAACACAACAAGGTTGAGTTTAAAGAATATGAATTCCTTCTTATCTGCATAAAAACTGATGCTAATGTGTGTGCAAAGTGAAACTGTTTTTATCTGGTAAATTATTTGGTTCTTCAGAACCGATACTGTTTATTTACCCTACAGTCAAATTGCATAAAAAGTGAATAAAACAATTTTTCTGCATTGAATAAATGAGACGCTCCCTGTCGGGCAGGTTTTCCCCAGCAGAGTTTCTCTTTTTTAAAAGGGGTATTTAAAAAAAAAAAAAAAAAAAAAAACAACTGCAACACATAAAAGCAATACGCTTACAAATTATAGCTGACATCTCATGAAATATGCAAGTCATAAAAGGGTCCACAGTGCTTGAGTACTAAAGGTGACACACATCCCCCAATCATACACAAGTATATATTGCTATGTTAAATATGAGTGTTTATGACAGACAGAAAAACGGATTAAAAACTGTCATTTTGAGACAAATAAGTTTACATTAGGCTTCTTTTGGGGCAACATGTCCCAGATGACTTATGTCAACTTTTGTCATGTGGATCTGATAATTCACTCACAATAAAACAAACAGGAAGGAGCTCAGATTAACTTAACTATGCATCATTTGTGACAGCAGAACCCTTTTACATGCAAAGGATTTTTTTTTTTTTTATACAAGCAGTGGAAATTCCACTCTGTTCTCCATCAACTTATTTAATTAAATTTTTACTGAAATGACTATCAATATGAAAAGCTACAAACCAGTAAAAAAAAAACACGACAAAAAAGAGTTACATCAGCCATAAGATGCAAACTTTTTTTTGTCACTTTCCTCGTGGAACAACTGCACTGCTATAGTTGTGGCATAATAACCTGTAATATTCACAAGTTTAGAAGAATGTTATGTCACAAATCTTTCTGTATTTTTTGGGGGATCAGAATATTTTTTGGGTACCACTGATGTGGTTAACAGTAAAGGTAAACAAATCAAATTTAAATCAATAACAACAAACTCATAAATTCACAGTCAGTGAATGTTAGCTATTTCTCTGTTATTCATTATTTTTTTAAAAATCAGTAAATGGCATGATGGTTATTTTCCTCTGGAGTTTTCCTCATGACTGAGCCTATTCATGTTTATTTCTAGATTAATCTCATTATATTTGACATTCTGATTCCTCAGGCTTTTTCATTTGTAAATACAAATAATAAGGGATAATTTTATAGATTTTTGTAAACTAGTAATTTGTGCATTTAGTTTATACTTAAAGTGCAAATCTTTTGTTTAATTATTTTTAATGTTTTATTCATTTGCTGTTTTTAGTTGTTTGATTAAAATCATGTCAGGCCTAAGCATGACATTTATTCTTCCCACTGCACCAGCAGATTTCTCACATCTGTCACGTTGCTTTTGTCAGCAACCGTTTGTGAAAAGGTGAAAAGTTCAAAACATTAAAGCCTCATTATTGAAACACAAAAAGATTAATGCGAGTAAAGAAAGAGACAAAAACAATGTAACAATTTATAATATGCATAATGAATATAAAATATAAATTCCATTTGTAAATTCCACTAATATAAATAGAGAATAGTCTGTAGCTTACAAACTCAGATCTAAACACACAAATCTCCAATATTATATCAAAAACAAATGATAACATAAAAAACATTAAAGTGAGATGGAAAAGACAAGTTCTAGGAATCTGCAGCACAAAGAAAATTCACTCCACCTTTTTAAACAGTGTCTCTAACATGAATTTATAGCTTTTATATAATTTCATGATATGTATTTGGTATTTCTTACAACTAAAAACAGGCAAATGAAGTAAAGACAGCTTGAAACAATTTGTCTGAATAAACTCCAGCTAAGGTCGGGGTTTAAACTGTCTTGATGTTCAGATACTTCAGAGGGGGGGTTATTTTTAGATGAAAGGCAGCCTCCTCTGTAATAATACATTACAATCCGAGAAGGCCAGAGCAGCACTGCTGCTAGATCATCTCTCCTTCAGGAGGACATTTTAGCAAATGTCCACATTTCTGTTTTGTTTTTAATATGACAGCTGCTCTTTGGGGAAAGCCACTGTGACAAACGTGAAACAGAGAAAGACGTTGATCCCTGTCAAAAATGAACTTTTAGCCTGAAGTGACAACTATTGATTACAGCAAAGAATGTTTCTGTAGGCCGTAGTGAAGCCTCTCGTTCTACTGTCTTCCTTAGAAAAGGTTTGAGTAGGTTTACAACACCTGTAGCTTCAGATGCATAGCCATCTATGTGCTGCAAACCTCCTCAGCTGACATCAACTTCATCTGTACTGTTTCAGTGTTTCAATCTTTTTTAAAATGTAAGTGCTGAGAATAAGGGGAGAAGCAGTGAGAAGACCATTACGAATGACATTTAAGGCCTATATCTCCACAGAAATGTACAAGCTTCATCCAATCATCTGGTGAGAAATTAAACCTTGACCGTGATAGACGCAAAAAAGCTATCTTGCTAGCTAGCTAGTATGCTAGCAGCGAGTTATGTCCTGTATCAAGTCACAGAACACAATGAAGATGTCAGAGAGCGACTCAGAGTTTTGCTTGATGGAAAAGTCCCGAGGGGGAAAAAAACAAAACACTGAACAACCTTTGTCTTTCACACAGTGAGGTTCATATCCACACTAAAAGCAGCATGCGTTTCCCTTTGAAGGCAACAGCTGTTCACACAAAACTTTAGCCGCTTCAAATTGTCTGTTACATCATAGTAACTTAGTACAGCAAAGAACTGAGGAAAACATTATCCAACATTCAGTCTTCACAGATTTTGAAAAGACTAGGAGTTCACACTGACAGACCGGTTTCATCAGATTTTTGTTTCGCGACCGAAAGACTGAGGATAACACACCTAACAGCTGCGCCTGCCGAGGATCACAAGCTAACACTTCAAACTCACGAGGGCGGCAGTTTGAAGGCTAAACAAACATGCCAGTAGATGGCAATAATAGTAATATCCCAGAATTTCGAAAGGAAATCTACATAAAATGAATGAGATGCTACATAACATACTTTAACACAAAAGTTAAAGTATTTTACTTTTTTTATTTTACTTTTTTTGTGATGCTCATTTATTTTTTTTTAATATGAGGTTGTTAGTGGATTTTGGAATGACTTTATTCTAAAAACATGATAATTTCTATCTAACAGACATTAATATGGATTTTGTGTCCAAAAATGTAGAATTTATGATAAATACTTTATACTAATTGACTGATATTTTACTCAGAAGTGGCTAAGGATGCACAGAATTGTAAATCTGGGTCAATATCCAATATTTACTGATATTAGTTAATATTGTAATTTAGGGGTACAATAAATCAGCCCTAATTTCCTTCATTTTGGGAGATCTGCAAAAGGCCGATATTTACATGAGAAACCAATCTTATCCACAGATCTGCTATGTCTGAAAATTATCCACTGTCTCCTTTCGTTCTGCCATGAGAGACCCCAACGTTGCCAACTTAATGGCTTTGTCAGTATATTTAGTGACTTTGACAAAAAAAAACTGTATAAACAATTGCTAACATAGAGTTTTCACTGTAAAACGGAAACTTAAGGCACATAAACCAAAAAAGCCAAAGGCATTTATTACTGCAATCTGTTTAAAATACTGAAATAGTTAATAAGACTTTTGTTGAGTTCCTTCCAATTATGTATTTTTTTAAGTAGAAATGTTTTTTGTTTAGTTTCTTTTCCATGTGAAAAAAAATTGTGCTGTATTGATATTAGAGGCAAATAGAATTAAAATTTTCTACTGATCTGTTCTTATCAACAATCCACAAGTCAAATATTGGATCATTCTCTATGAATAGATCCATCACCAGCCTGTAGCTTGACACATCTATGCTTAAGTTTAATGAAAATTTAAAGCTTAGAGACATGTTTTTATGCACAAACACAGATGTTTCAAGTTTGTCATTTTCTGTGCTATAGAAATGTGAAATTGTCGGGTCAGAAGAAGAAATAAAATCAAAATTGGTACTGGCTGGGAAAACCCTGGTCAGTGAATCTCTGTTTTGTTTTGTCAGGAAAAAAGTTCATGATTCCTGATGTGCCACACTGAGCTTCGCTCCAGCCAAGAACCTCCAACCTGGCAGTAAAGCAATCTTACACAACCCAGCAAACAACTTACTTGTGAGTGCATGTGATTTTTGTTTGCAAGGCCTGCGACTCTTTTAAAAATAAAACAGTTACAGAAAACAGCCGGACCGAGCAGCAGTAGGTGTGATCACACCGGAAAAACATCCACACGCGATGTTGAACACTGGCTTCAACATTCTCACAGAAGTACACCGAAAGGTGCCATCAAATCATAATAAATTACAACCACGCCGCCTGGAAAGTGCTGCAGGGAGACCATAATGATTATGGTGGTATAATTTGTGGTATACCTCACCCAGCGGACACTTGATGGCACCACAACAAATCGCTTATCCGAGCCAACTCGGGTGTTTGGAAGGGCGCACAAACACACAGCAGAGCTCAGTCTGAAGGCCTCACCTTGAAGTTTCCTTTTATCGGCCATGACTGATGACTAAGATGATGTCTTCATGCCTTCTTTCACTGCAGGAAAAAAGAAACACAAGTTACTAAGAGAAACAGTTTTGAGAAAGAAGTTGTTTTTTTAATCACCAATAACTATATTGTGATGAAAGTAAAAATGAAAAACATAAGCTGAGCAGAAACTAAAAGGGATGACTAGAACAAGTCAGCACACGACACGAATGGATTCTGATGGTTCACTTTGACACGTTTCAGTTGCCCTTTGGGCTCAGATCAGACGCATTCAAACTGTGGTACCAGAGGACTTTCAGGCACCAGAAAGGCCTCTGGAAACCAGTTGGATCTGATGGCTGGTGGTTCGTTTCTGGTCAAATCATCAGCGCTCCTGGTTTATCTCCTGGATGGGTGTTAGAAATTTTTTGTTTCTAGCACCCATGCAGCTTTTAAAACTATAGAACTGAAGGTGCATATTAATATTTCAATATTTTGAAATCTAGTCCTTCACATATTTTATTATGTGCATCATTATTGCACATTTGACACCAGATTTGGTTGAGATTTGCACAGAACATTTATGAAAACCTTCAAAGACTTTCTCAACCTGGTCTACATTGATGCTGACAATATGTATAGTAAAAATATTAATATTAAGCAGCTTCTTAAAATCTGTCTCAATAGATTTACTGTGTTGACCAGTAAATTAGTCGTTTCAACTAGGTTTTTTTTAATTTATCTGCCCCATCTGAAATGGACTGGATGTTGGACAAGCAAAAATAAATTAACACCATAATAATTTCCTAAAGAAAGTAATCAGATGACAAGGCAAAATACTTAATACAGACACACAGTGTGGATGCTGAAGGATCAGCTTTTCTTTCAGGCCTAACCAGCACTTAATGGAGCCTAGGAAGCCTTTCAAGAGTCAAAGAGTGCATTCCCCATGTTCCTACCAAAGTAACCTCACACCAGTTCTGATCCGCTTTCGTCATTGGGAGCAGCAGAAAATCTAAATGTCTGATCCACCCAATTTAAAACAAATGAAAAGTAAAAACATTCTGTTCCAACAATAATAAAATGTCAGATTAGCATCAGAATAACACAATCTGACACTCTTGTTTTCCCACAGCTTATTTTGGTCACCCATCATGAAGTACAAATAGCATAAACACCTTAATTATAAAAGGTTCTAAAAATAATGCAGTTTTCAATTTATTTTGCAATTCAACATCTGAAAAGTCTTGCAAGCGTGTTTTCAGCACCATTTAGATACTTCTAAATACAATCCAGTATAAATTATAATTTAAAAAAAATAGGAAAGACAAAGAAGAAGAAGCCATTTTAAGGGAAAGCCATAAGCAGTCCTGTTTGCAGCTTAGTGGAACCAGTTGATGTGTGAAAAACGGTGCTCTGTTCACATGAGATAATGATTAAATGTTTTGCCTTAGATGCAAAACAATATGTTTGGAGGAAAACTGACACGGCACATAACCCTGAACACGTAATCCCTGTGGAAGCATCATGCTGTGGGGAAAATTGGTCAGAGGTAATGGAAGGATGGAAGTCAGTCCTAGAAGAAAATCTGCTTGACAGAAGCAAAACACACATGACTAATCTAAACAAACAGCCAGAGCTGCAACCATCAGCTTTGAAGTGGACATGAGTTTGGAGGAATGTTACAGATATTTTTACAATTACACCATGAGCGTTTCTTCATATTCTGTAAAAATGTATCATCAATCTCAGCTAAATATTACAAAAGCATTCCTTAATGTCTAATTGGCATCTGGGGAGAGAAGCGACGGCTTGCTGGAGGAGCTGCAGTGGACGACGACGGGAGCCGCTTACAAAAACTTCTCAGAATGTGAAGTGTTTGTCCTTTTCTACTCTGTTCTCACATCTGATAGGAGACAGTGAGATATGGGGAGTCAAGGAGACAAACAGAGGATGTATGAATAGCGATTTAGAGAGCTTTTTATTTGATTAATGTAATAAAATATTTGGAAGTTAGTTTAATGCATTAATCGGTTTCCCTACATAACAAAAAAAAATAAATAAATCTAAAGAATAAACACATGCTTTGGTAATTATCAAAAAATCTCCAAATGAAGTATGCCAAAGCTTCCAAACAAAGAAAACTTTTGCTAAACCACACCTATGGTTGAATTTCTTTTATAAATTCAATTTTTTGGGAGTATTTCAAATTTTTATTCTAAGATATCATACTGAACTATGCATGAATGTTGTTCAGCAGAAACACAGCTGCTGGATTTATGAGTCTGAGAAAAAGCAACCAATACACCACTTTTTGTAAATGTCATCGGAAGAAATTTTCCAGTCTGGAAAAATTACTTCTTTATAAATTATGTTTTGCATAAAGAGGGGTTAAAGTGGGATTTACAAATACATTTCTGAACTAGAGTTTTTGTATTACCTAAAGTAGCATGGTTCCCAATACAGATGATTAACAGTTTCAGTGTGAACTAAAGTTTCTATGGAATATGCATTTGTATTTCTACACAATCGACATAGAGATTGTTGTCTACATTGAAGTTGTTTTCATAAACAACCCGATTCGCAGCTCGCTTTAGTTTTTGAACAACATCAACATCAGCCTGAAACACATCGTGTTGACTTTGAGTTAACTTTTTTCAAGCAGGTGCAAACCGCTGTCCTGGAAACACACATTCACTCACCTGCTGAGTCTAAACACGACCTGACTCCATATTTAATAACTATTCAGGTATTAAAAAGCTGCACGTCTCTGCGGACTTGCACAACCAAAAAGTGCATCGCCTGATTTCACGAGCGGGGGGGGAAGAGCGTTTGCTAGCCCGGGATGTTTATAAACAATGCGGGCATCACCAGCGCAAACAGCAGCTTCGGAGCGACATCATCCAGGCGAACACACTTCCAAAACAAACTCAAGTTCTTATTTCACCCGCGCATTTCCGGAATAAGTTTAAGTTTTCTGCTTTAAAAGCAACAACACTGAGTCTAAGTTGTTGTTAGTCAGTGAGACCAGCAGCTTCCCACCGGCTGCGCTGTTTGATGTGGGAGACTCAGTTTGGAAACGGGAAAGAGGAGCAGAGAAGGCACCTAAATCCATATTCCTCAACTTCTGCTTTTAATTTACCTGCGTTTTTCCGTGTTGAGATTGAGTTCCTCTGTCGGTAAGCTCCAACAAATCCTCAGCACTTCAATATTAAGGCTTAGTTTTTAAAATAAATTTGTCAATTCTTCTCGCTAAACAATCACCCCGCACATCCAAGATGGCTACCAGGAACACCTCCTCCTCCTCGGATGCCCTGGCGGCCACGAGTCCCGCCCCTTTCAACTGTGATTGGGCAACATCCACTGACTCTCTGCTTCTATTGGTTCAACATAGCCGTCTGTCGGGGCAGTGTGCTTTAACTACTTCCAGGCTGACTTGGGCTATGATTGGATCGTTTGGAGAGGTTAAAGGGTAACCAAGCCGTAGGTTTACATGGGAAATTGAGTTTTGTTATGGTGTTATTTTCACCTGTCAGTAATCTTGGAAAAAACCACATTTATGTTGGACCACATTCAATTTTATTATGAAAACTTGTCAGTGAACTCCGGTGACTTGGTAGTCATTATTGTAATCTTCATACAACTAAGAAATGAGCAACCTACATTTTTTTACAAGTTAAATAGCTACTGTTAACTATGATAAATGCTGACAAATCATATAAAGTTGGGATAAATGTATGGCTACATAAAGTTCTAATAAAAGCTTTATGTATGTTTTATGCTTTGTTTATTGTTTACTTTTTATTTTTGAAGGCCTTGCCTTGTTTGGTTCTTTTTTATTAAGCAACAATTTCTATATAAAAAAAAGTTTAAGTTGCTTTAGAGAGCCATCTATTAACATTCTCTATATGTTCTTTTATTTTAAAAGCACCAATGAAGTTTGTAAATATTGTTATATTTTTGTATAATTGTAATTTTTAAATTATAATTTTTTCAGCTTTTACCATTTAATCTATGAATATCAATCATATTTCCACTGTACAAAATGGGTTGGGGCAAGTTGTATTATTCAGTGTAAAGTCACCTTTAACTTTGAATACTGAGGAAAAAGTAAGTTAGTCAATATCAGTTGCGACTTCCTCTTGATAACATATTTTGATAACTTGCAAAATGAGGTTTTAGATTTAGTTTTAAAAATGTGGACATAAATTCTCTTACCCTTAAAATCAGCTCCTGATTCCTAATAATTCAAACATCAAAGTTGGCATGCTTTCTCCTTCTGATGGCTGGATTTTATTGTGATCAATGAAAAAAAGCCATTTATTGATTAGACTTTAAAAGCTTCAATAGGCTGCAGGCTACTGTGCTGCTGATGTCCTTTGTTTGTGGAAGCTGACGCTGTCCATGCTGCACCATGTTATATATGCACTTCCACAATGTGAAAATGTGATTTGACATTTTACATATTTACAATGTCCTGCTTTAAAATGGTTAGTTTGCAAGTTCACACAACACAAGGAGGACAGCTATGTGAAAGAACAACCAATTTTCAGATTCCTTGACAATTTTTATGCTTCAGGTATGAAATTATGAAGTTGGTGTCTTTCATAGCTGTGCTAATGAAAACTTTGGGATATGCTTTATTATAAAAACGTCTGCAAAAATTGAAAAGCAACTGCCAACTTATCAAATCAGAAATATTTGATAAACTGGCAGAATTATCCATGGAAATGCAAGGTTTGTCCCAATTTTGTTTTATTAAAAACACAATTGGATAAAAAAAAAAGAGAGAGAATAATTTTAAACTCATTAGTGACACTGACACCAACTTTGGTTATTGCAGCATAGATTGGTCTTAAAAATTTGCTGAGCTAATTTCCGTGAGTCAAAACCATCTGAACACATCTTCATTGAGAATATAATCTTGGAAACAAAACAAAACAAAGGAAAAAGATGTTTGACTTGTGATCATTATTTTAATAAAACAAAATGTAAAATAAAGGCAAAAAATGTTCAAATTAAGTACAGAACACAGTAGAAAAAAGAGAAAAAAATGTTAAAATTTTTCACTGTTCTTTTTTGAAATGCCATCAAAGAAACGTTCTGGCATCACTTCCCTGGACAGACTGAGGATTCATCAATATCATTCTATCACCACTGTTCATAGCTGCTTTTTTTCCAGTCTGCTGGAACATTTTTCCCCCTCTTTCTTTGTTCATTTTGATTTTACTTTTCTGATTGTAAATCCAATTTCCTGCTACAAAACTACATGTCCTATTCATTACAGAATTCCTTCTTTCATGGAAGTTCTGCAAAATTAGATTGTAAAATTCAGCATAAATAGTTTAGAGTATGCTTCATAGGGTTGATAGAGATTTAAACTGTGTTAAAATGCAATAAATTACAAATTGAGTTCAAATTTGTTATTTTATAAACAATATGTCTGCTGTGATTAATTTCAAGAGTCATTTTTGGCTCTCCTATTAAGCAGTACTCCTGTAATACACTAGAGGGCGCTGATGTTTCTCAGTTGCTTTAATTCTAAAAGCCAACCATTGTTTTTCTGTTTACTGACCGCTAGTAAAACAGATTCATATTATAATGTTCACCTTTATTCAGGGGGGCATTCAGACAAATGTCTGCTGTATGTAAAAATTGCCTGATATTTACCAATTTTTTAGCCTGACAAAAAAAGTGAAAAAATGTCAAACATAAAAACCGTCCACTTCTTTTAAATTAAGACAAGAAAACAAACAAATTATGCAATTGGACATTTATTTTTCAGTGTGCAAAAGGCTAAACCACAAAGGGAAAAAAAAAAAGTTTGTCTAATAGAAATCAAAATTCCTGAGCTTGGTATGTAGACGTTGTGCAGTAACCATTGAGTAAAAAAATATTTTTCCCCTTACAAAACAAAATATATTCAGCGGCATTCTGTTACATTCTATTAAGTTAATACAAATTTTCAGTTGATGTACAAACAAAAACAATAATACAAGAACAAAACAGCTCAGACAGTGAAGATCACTGTGTCTTATGTTTAAATTACTGCAGGCAAAAAAGAAAAAAAGGATCCACTCAAAGTAAAATCTGCCCAACATGTGAAAAAGAAACAAAACTCATCACATGGATCTCTTATATTTAGACAAAATATTGTATACTGGCTGGCAGCACTTGACCTTTACATAACTTTATTTTTAAGGCAAAGAAGATTTAGATTTCCAACAGGACTTCACTTCCTCAGTTCCTGAACCTGTAGGAGATTGGGAGCAGCTTGTTGGTCTTCTTCATGCTCTGGACCTTAGCGTGCGTCTCCTCATCCATGGTCTTGTAGCATCGCCTGGCGTAATCCAGAAGCTTCTCCTTGGAGGCCTCAAACTCTCCTACATCAGTCACCTGCAGGAGAAAAACTTAATTCTTCACAAAAGTGGAAATCTAAGGCAGTTGTAGAAATTCAGCAGGAAAATTACCAAACCAGGACAATCGGTGTCCTAAATCAATGACCTGTTGAAAGCACAGAGTCCATGTGGCTTCAATGTTTGTATCTTGCACAAACATAATATTACAGTTTCTGAAGAGCTGAAGTACAACCCATAAAAACATTTTATTTCATGTGAATTGGTGGCGCTGTTATTCCTGAATTTGTCAATGTTATAGGTTATTTTCTTCATCAAATTTAAACAATATTAAAAGCTTTAAAACCGAAAAAAAAATTCCACTCAAATACTGAAAATGTAAAGCAGCCAAAATCCAAGAAAAAGCCTTCAGAGAGCCCAGAGAATTTTTGATTAATATAAAATATTTAGATCTGCCTGCTGCTCTAGTCATAAAAGTGACGTTAACACCTTTTCTGGGGCCACAAGCAGGAGCTCTGCGATCGGGGAGGTGGAGGCCATCGTGTTTCGGTCGACTCCGTGGATCTGGAAGGCTCTGGACATGCTCCTCACCCGCTGGTATGTGGACAGGATCTTCTTATAACGAATCAGAACCCCATCTGGGTCCTTAACTGGACAGCAGAGAGGTAGAAAGCAGGTGGAATGTGAGATAAATATCTAACAGTGGTTAGAATATATTACATGTGCATTTTTATAATGGGTCAAATAACTGAGTTAAAAAGGCAGGTATTGATTTTAGGAGTGAAACACAAATGAGGGCTAAGTTTGAAGAGCATTGAAAAAGTATAAACTACACCAACTTTTTTAAAGAATGGAGAGATTACTCATTAACTCGACATCAGTTTTATGTTTCTTTCTACTATCAGTTCTGTTTGATCTGTTTTTACCTCTTTGCCTCTCCCTCCCATGCGTGATCCTGAAGATCCTCCTCATCTTCATCTTCGGCTCTCCGCTGCCACGTCCTCGGCTCTTCTTCTTTGACCCGCTCTCCACAGGCGAGTCTGCATCATCCTCCATCTCTTCCTCCTCCTCTTCCTCAACAAACTCTTCCTCTGTGTAATATTTGTCTTCTTCAAGATGAAACTCCTGCTTGACTGCGAACACAAAAGTTGCAATACATAATAAAAATAGAAAATAAAGCGCCTTTCCTTGGACTTTACAACTGCTTTTTGTGATGTTCTTCACCGGGGACAGTGATGTTGCGGCGGATGCGAGTTCCGGGGCCCTGGAGGCGTTTGAGGGCCATCCCCGACCTGGTGGTCATCGGGGAAGGAGGAGATGGAGAGCTGGCAGGCTGGACTTTCACAGTACGCTGGGGGTCTCCACACCAGTCTGCCACTGAATTCAAAAACAACTGTAACACAGAAAAATCAACTGAAACATATAACTTTTTTTTGTGTGTAAATCAGCCACCCTCACCGTCTGGACTCCTCATGCTGACGATGAAGCGGTCCAGCTGACAGCGCAGGAAGTTTCGCTCCTCTTCCAGCTCCTCGATGCGTTTCTGCAGCCAGGCATTCTTCTCCAGGGAGACGTAGAGGTGAGCCCGCAGGTTAGAAATCAGGATGAAAGGGCTGTACTGGGCGTGAAGAGATTCCTGCACCACTGGCTCTGATTTCAAAGCAGAGGAAATAAATATATAAACACAACGAGCAGGGGAACTACAGGGGACTGAAAAATGTATACTTGGTTTGGTGTCGTTATTTAACAGTACCAATTTATCATTTTAATCATAACAGACAAGAAGTCAGAGTTCCTGCACTTCAACAGAACTGGTCAGGTTTTATTGCTTTCTACAGAGCACTGATGTAGGGGAATCAATTTTGTTTTACTTCACACTTGTACACTAATTTGTGTATCACATAAAATCCATTGAAGTTTCTGGTTGTAACCTGGTAAATTGATAAATATTCTATACTTTTGTAAGGTTTCTACAGTTTGTTTTCAGAGTTGAAAGTTGTTTTTTTTCGATACATAATAAATGTAGTTCTCATAATGTGACTTACCTTCAATCATCTGCTGGCCGTGGTTCAGGTGGTAGGCAGCTGGGCGCTCCACACTCTCTTCGAAGGGAAACGAAACCTCATAGGCATTTAGATACAAACCTCCCGTTTGTCCACTTCCTCCCGCTCCTGATGAAGAAGACGAAGCCTGGGAGGCGTACCGCTCTGATGTATGGGAAAGTCACATTTGGCAAAATGGGTGAAATAATTTTTGGTTGGAGAAGTGGAAAAACACATCATTGGTAAAGTGGAAAAGATGAAATAAGTGCTTCAGGTGTTTGCTAAAACAAATCAGTGAAAATGTCACAAAATTTCCCTCATTTTTGTAGAATTTTGTTGAAACCAGCCAGATTTTCCTTTAAAATCATCTTATTAAATAGTCCTTCAGCTGTATAAATCCAGTTATCACTGTTTTATTAGCATGGTGGCCATCCTGGATTCTGGGGTTAGGGTCAGTGAGAAACTTTTATTTTCCTATTTGAATCTTTCTGTTAGTTTGTCTTTCTATGAGACACTGGAAAAGTCCAGGTCAGACTTCAACACTGTCTTAAACTCTTTGCTGGTTCTTCCCCTAAAATTGTACAAGTATTAAAACTGTAGCTCTTTTACTTTTCAAAGGACACAAATAAATCAAAATCTGAGATTCAATAAAACAGGCAGAGTCTCCAGGACCAGTAGTTCACATGGTTGGATAAAATCAGATTTGAATATAAATACACAGTTTACTATAGAAGTGTCGCAGCTTGAAAACTGTTAGCTGCTGTTTCTCTGCAGAATTGGAGAACTTATCACTAAGAGCGAGTTTAGGAGGACAAGACAAACGAAATCACGCGAGAGTAGCTGAAAAATAGTCAATTAAAACAGTTATTACATAGAAAACATGATTTATCACAATAAAGGAACCGTATTAGACAACGAAATGGATATTAACTGGCAAAGAGAGGTCAAAACCGTTCATAACAAAGGAGTCGGGAGATTTAAACGTTCGGGTGGATGCGTCCAAGAGTTGCTGTTACCTGGCGTGTTTGTTTCGTGTCTGCTGGTTGCGGGATTCATGACAGCTGAGCTTGACAGATAATGATGAAGTGACTCAGTAATAAGGCAGATGTCCGCAGTAACTTGTTGTAATTTATTTCCAGGCGTCTTGTTCGCGGTTATACTTCTGTAATACAGCCTGAAACGGTGTCACATCAGCCGCTTCGCCGCAGAGCGGAAACCCGACCTGCAGCTGCAATTACCTGATTATACTCAGCCTCCACAGGTGGACCGCGCTCAGTTTGGATCAGCTCACACATGCGCAGAGCACTTTCCAGTTACATTACACACATAAAAAACCCTGCATGTTAAATAGATGAAGTTCCTTTTGCAACATTTTTCCAAAAATAAACTTCCGTCGAATTGTTGCAATTTTTAACCAAAAAATACCCATTTTATTAATTGCTTTATTACTGAAAGAATGATAATTACTGAACGAACTAAAAAAGAACATGTAGTGGATGTGCATGGCAGATAAAAAAAATCTGTGTACATCATAATACATAATCATCTGTGTACAAATATAGCAATATTATACAAAAGTTACAAGAAAACATTTGTTTTGATGGTTTTCTGATTTGTTTGGATTAAGAAAACAGTGTGCTTCTCTCTTTATTAAATAAATAAATTATTTGAAAAATGTCCCAAAATGGAGTTTGCAAGTTTAAAATTGAGCTCGAAAAAATGAAAGTCGTCTTTTTTAATTTAGTTAACTATGCAAAATGAGTTTTTGGCGACAATCCTTTGTATTTTAGCTTATGGTAAAGTTTGTGTAGCCTTTTCCAAATTTGAAAGGCCAAAATTCCGAGTTTATCAGTGAACGCGGCAAACCCACCCGAGGAAACGTCTCACCTGAGGGAGGGGCCCAGGTAGCAGAGACAATTGAAGCCAGTAAACACGGAAGTACAGAAACTGAAGAGAAAAGTTCAAACTAAACTCTGAGCGAGCCGTTTTCATCGGCACGAGTCGAAAGAACAAGTAAGGCCGTTTAAATATTTGTATTGAATTCATCCAGAGCGAGTTCACTTACTTGAACTTAAAAATCTCTGCTTTCTGTGATTTTTAAGATGTCAACGTGAGAAAAGTTGAATTCTTCTCTCAAGTAACAGTCTTGTCTGAAAGACTGAAAATCTGAACTGTTATCTCAAATATGTTGCTATGGTACATTATCTACTCATGCTACAGTTAGCCATTTAATCAGCTATCCAGTGGGTATTATCTTATATTAACGCATTTAACAAAGTTTTTATATTACACATATGCACATGTCTTTACCAGTCGGGATGCATCAGCTTGTTCTCAGCGAGTCTTGGATAAATATTTGCATGACCGCAAATTATGAAATTAAAGAGGTTATAAAAGTGAGTAGGATAAAAATAATCTAAAAACTGTTTACATTCAGATTATGTATGTGACAGTTAAAGAGGATGTGAATACAGCTGATTTATTATGGGAGAAAATAACAATTACATCAGAATCTAGAAGGTAAAATAGTCTTAACAGAAGAAAGTAATTCCATCATACATCTCACCATTATACACATGATTACAACTATAGTGGGATATTTCCACTCAAAAAGAAATGTAAGTGTGATGGATTTAATGCGTTTTTGAAGCTCTAATTAGTTGTGATAATGTTAATATTTCTCTCTAATAAAATGTTACATCCTTTCCCTCTTTTGCAGCCTCACCATGGGTCTGTGTGATGACCTGTCTCGCTGTAAGATGGCGCTGATGTTTGCTGTGGTGATGGATCTCCTGGGAGGAGTTTCTCTGATGGTGGGAGTCTTTGCCACTTTGAAGTTAAATGGAGAAGAATATGGAGAAATCCTGGTTTATAGCGGTATTTATCTAAATTTGTTTTTATTTTAATGCTGACATGTTTTTGCTGAAGCTGATGTTGTCATACTATTTTATGGCAATTTAATGTAATCAAATTACCAAAAAACTATCAAGAAATTATTGGAAAAAGAGAACCTTAATAAACACAGAAAGCAGTTTCATTGTCATTGCATGTAAACAATTCATAAACAAAATAGGTAAACCAGTCTTAGATGATGAGGAAAACTGTGTCAGACTGAACCTTAGCTTAAAGTGCAGTCTGGCCTTAAGCTAAATTTACATTTGGGAAGATGAGGATCTGTCTAAAATGTTTGACAGTTGTAAATAATTTTCTCACTCTGCAGGATGAAAGACTTGAAATAGTTTGGAAATAACCTTATAACCCTTCCTAGTTTGATGGGCTGAACAATGGCTTTTCCAAGGCCAATGCTGATTATTTTTCTTTTTAACACAAGTGTGTTAAGATCCAGAGTAACAGCCTGACAAAACTCTTGCTTTTTTTTTTAATCAGTGGTCAGATCAGTTAATCAGATGCAATTGTTAAGCATCATTTGGCTGCTGCTGCCCCCTATAGTCATATGAATGTTGAACCTAAATTTTCCACATACTTGCTGTGTTTATGCTTTTTAACAGTATTTATTTAGGTTTTAAGTTTGATTATTTCTGGATTTGCAAAGCCCAACAATTGACATTGTAATTTCTTTTTACTGTGACTGCATGAGAACTGTGCTTTAAAATATATATATAGTCTGAATCTTTAGGATGTAATGTCTTTGGTACAAAACTAGGAAGTATTTTCCTCTGAACCCATTTTTTTTCTTGTTCCTTTTTTAGTTTGGAAGTTGTGCTAAAATCTGATCAAAAGCTCATTTTGCCAATTGACTTGTTGTGCTGTTAGGTATTTTAAAGACATAACACATGGTTCTGTACAACATTTGTGCAGGAGTCCTCTTCATAGTTGCGTCTCTGGCTGGATGGGTGCTGTGGTACAGCGGGAACATCGAGGGCCTGCCCCCCAAGAAGGAGGTCGGACATCACAACTCCACTGTGGACCGGCTCGCCCGCCGAGTCAGCCAGAAGTTCTTCTCCCATCGGAGAAGCAAATATTATTCAAAGTCCAGTCGTGTCTGACAGTATTTTCAGAAAAAGTTACTGAATCAAAACAAGTGTTACAGATATGTATTCATCATTTCAGCAAATGTACACCTTTACTTGCAAAGTATTTACTCAAATGTTTACTATTAACCAGTGTTTGTATTTTTTAGCTATCATTTTATAAAGTGGTATTTTAGTGTTAATTGCTTTTTTTTTTTACAAAGTGCTGCCTATAGAGGGGTAGTTTCATTACATCTTCCTGGTTTGTCCTGTAGAGGGAAACATATACTACAAAAAGCAGCATTTGATCAGGATTAAAACCAGAGGCTCTTTGATGCGAGGTGAGTCAGTATGTGATCCCTGATCAATAACTCACTTCTGTTGTGAAAATGTAGGGAACTATGAAGAAATGGCTCTGGAACGTCAACTCTGTGTTGTTCTTCTGGTTCTTAAGAAATTATGGTCACCAAAACAAAAACATATTTCCAATAGCAGTCAAATTTATATCTTTAATGAGTGTCTTCATATGTAAGTTTGATACATTTTTTTCAGCAACCAAAATTATTCCAGGATTTGCAAATAAAAGGTTGGTGGAAATGTTTTTATCCTTTTCTGTGATTTTTTTTTTTTTTCAGTCAAAAAATATTCAATGAATTACAAACTGTCCTTAAAACATGTTGGAAAACACAGCATGACAAATGCATTAAGAGTACAACACATTTGTTTGTGTGGTGTAGTTGGGCAAAAAAATCAAAAATAAATTTTCACGTGAATGGACAATAAAGTCTAATTTAATTTCCAGAAAACTGAAAATGTTTCATCGTTAGGTTCTTCAACAGGACAGTGATCCAAACAAATGGCGACATCAACACAAGAAGGATTCTGTAGACACAACATGCTCTTTGTTCTGTAGCCGTCTCAGACATGAGACCTAGTCCAGATGTAAAGTCTTATTTCTTCGGTGTAATATTGATAGGCTGTGAAATGAATGAAAGAGAGATTGTGCAAAGAAGACCCCTGAATCTTTATCTTCTAATCTTGTGAAAGGTTATTCTATTTCTTGACATTTTGTTCTCATTGAATAAACTTGCTTAGTAATGGGGTTTTATCGGTTACATTTATGATTTATATTTCTTGTCTTCTTCTTGCTTGGATCCTAACTCCTCCTTAATCCTTCACCTCTGCTTCCACCTCAGACTGACACACCTTTGACCGGTTTCACATAAAATGTGGTGCAGGTTAAACACTTAAGCTTCTTGCACACTCCAAGTGCAAGCTGATTACCGTAGAAGATGGGAGTTTTTGACAAAATGTAGACTCTTACTAAAACTTAGTAAGCAAATGATACACCCCAAACATCTTTGAGACAACTGTGACAGCCTCTCTAGCTTAAGTTGTACATTGTTCATAAAAATGTTGGCCATATCTAGACCAGCAATTTGATTTATTTGTCAGCAATTGTGACAGGAGCTTTGAATTTAGGATGGCTTCCTATAGGAACCAGACTTTGCTATAAATAAAAACAGACCTGCAGCCATCCCTTATTTGCTCCACTGTGTCCTGGACCTGACCTGGTCATGTGACTCTAAGTGTTTCTAGATTAAACTTTCTTTTTCTGGAAATAGACACCTTGAGGTCTGGCCAAAGAGCTTTTAGAAAACTTTCAGCTCAACTTTATTCCAGTCACCAGGTTTCTACGGCTCTCTGCTTGGTGCCAAATCCTCCTTACAGTGCACTGCGTCACCACCTTTGCTTTTTGAGTCTCTCTGCTTCAACTTTAATCCGTGGCTTCTCTGAGTTAAAGGATTCCCTTTCTTGGAATTTAATCCAAACCAAGTTAAGGGTCAAAGGTCAGACTGTGGATTGTGTGAGGTAAAGGCTGGTCCACAAAGCCACACAACAAAAAAAACCTGCTTATCTTATAAATACAGATTCTTTACAGCGTGAGGCCTGTAGGGGGATCCTGACGGGAAGAGGAAGGATGATGGATACCGAGTGAGAAGCAACAACAAGGGAGCGAGTCAGAGGTACACCAGAGAAAATGGAGTATTAATAAGAAAAAGCAATACAATACCAAGAAGTATTGGTCACATTTAGGTTAATAACACAGCTTTATTCTTTATTATTACGTTATTTTCACACTACTGCAACTTTATCTCCTATTATTTTGACTTTATTCTAGTACAACTCATTCTTGTTATGAAATGACTTTATGGTGATACGACAACTTCATTCTTGAAATATTGTGAGTTTATTCTGATATTACTGTGACTTCATTCTCATAATTTATACTTTAATTCATATTTTTTCTTAGTCTTGCCCTGATACTCCATCATATCTTCGAACCAGTGAATATCCAGAAAACATACATAGAAATAGTTGCTTGGGTCTTCACCTTAACCTGAACTGGAGTCGCTTCGCTGATTCTCATCTCAAGAAAAGTCAGATTCCACCTGAGGAGATCTGTTGAAGTGCATGAGGCGCTACTGAAGCCATATTATTTTTTTGACTCTGCAGTGACGTCAGACATCTTTTATAGTGTTTTGTGTTGGAGCAGCAGCTTATCTACTGCTGAAAGGCAGCATTTAGATAAGCTCATTAGGAAGGCCAGCTCCGTCTAGGTCGGATGCCCCCCTCCACTGGGTGGAGGTGGTGGGAGGCAGAAGAACTCTGGATAAGATCATATCCAGACAATGTTCTCCTCTCCATGCATCAAGCTGTTGCTGAAGCTCATTCAGTGACAGGTCCACAAAGGAGAGTCGTCACAGATCCTTCCTCCAAGCAGCTCTTAGACTTTATAACCATCACTGCTCTCAACAAACTCAAAGTCATTGTTTGTAGTTTTTCCTCATTTCTAAAAAACATTATTCCTAATATTTGAGCATATCTCCTCTTTTACCACCATTTTACATCAACAATATTAAATTATTTTTAATGGCATTAAGGCCGGTTTACCTGAGAAATATATTTAATATTTTCCTTTCCTAAAAGTCATAACATAATTCGATGCTAACTTATACATAAATTGTCTGTTGGTAACTAAAAGATAATGATGGTGTTCTTCACGACCTTGTATTGATCGCAGATCATTTACTTTCCTTTGGAAATACAAAAAGGGTAAAAAAAAAGTAAAAAAAAAATGCAAAAATCAATTATTCTTTTGATGTATAATATCTGCTGATGAAAAATTAAAGGCATTCCTTGAAACAACAACCTCAGAAATGGGCAAAATAAAAAGTAACTATATGTCAATGTCAACAAATTGGTATGAAATGCATAACATTAAAAAAAATCTTATTATTTTGGTAAATATAAAGTTGTTATTTAAGTTTAACTGCATGTAGATGGACTGAGCACTAATAGGATGAAATAAAGTAACAAAACAAGATGGAAAACCTCCTATAAAGGAGGTTTTCCATCTTATCTCCTCCACCTTTTGCCAGAACAAATAATGTACAGAGCAATGAACAAACCATTCCCTGGCTGGATGCAAACATGTTTTTTTTGTTTAGAAATATATTCCACACCAATATCTTTTGTTGTGGAAGTAAATTATGAAATGTAAAACATTTTGTCAAAGCAACATTACAACACGTTTGCATTTCTGTATGTACAGAGAAATTGTAGAATGGATTAAGAATAGAGCTTAAGCAGAGTTCAAACATGACCCAGAGCAGAAAAAGTGGTACAAAAATATGGATAACAAATGAAGTGGGAAAGACAGAGAGAGAAAAAAGATTTGACCTGGTCAAAATATCCGAGTATAAAGATTTGTATTTATATAGATATTTCCTCGAATTAATATTTGAATATTTTCTCTTTATTTTGGCATTTTGTTAAACATAATGTCAGACAGTGAGAAAGAATTGTGTTTTATCCAGTGTATTTGAAAACCTAGTATCGGCTTATAATAAAGGAAATTGGTTGAAGGATTCCCTAACTCCACCCTCCCTCAAAAGGATTTGGACTGTTTTATGGGCTTTCTAATTATCTTTAATTGATTTTCCTTTGACAAGAGCCAATTTTATTTTACACATTTTTAGACCAGCACTGGTCCAGTTGAGCTAAGATGAAATATCTTTTCTACTTTTAACCATATCTGTGAAAAAGCATCATTGATAACAGAATGTCTGTCCAGTGGACAGACATACTTTGAGACTTTTTGGGAGGGAAGATTTGTGCAAACAAGCAGGTAGTAAATATCCTGCAGCGCTTTGACTTGCATTGAACTTCAGCTTAAAATAAGCCGGTTGACCGAACCACAATTACTCTGTAGGACTTAACAGCGGCAAAAATAAAGCAGAGTTGTTTCCAAAACTACTGTGAACCTTTGATCAGGTCAGGACTTAATGGCTTAAATCCGGTGGGTGGAGGGTGGCTCTGCTGCAGTCGGTACAGGATTTAAATGTGCTTAATTAACTAAGTGTTGACTGCTGAATCCTCCATCTGCTTTGCTGTAACTGCAGATCTGTACATAAGAAAACCCACACCTCGCTCTGAGCAGGTGTGAAGGCGGCTCGGAGAACACAAATTATCTCCGATCCGTTTAGGAACATTTTTCGTGTAGTTTCAATTTGACTGTCAAAAACACACATTTGTTTTATTAAATAAGGTTTTGTAGGTGCATATTATTATGAAATCTAACTGATACATTATGAAAAGTATTTCCTACACTCTGTGAAGATAAACTAAATTCTGTCACGTTTATTCAGAAATTTTAGGCAAGTCATGCAACATCCAACTGATCAGACCTGATGATGTCCTATTTGTGTAGTTTGAGCACTATGGTTATCTTTATTGGTTTTTAAACAAATCAATAACAATCTCTTTTCTATAGTAAACAACAACATAACTCATCGACTTTGGAATTCTGGCTCCACATTAGCACCATTAGCTCGCGAGGTCTCTTGGAAATCTACCAGATAGACTGGAGATTTAGAACCAATGTTACCTAAAGTGATATAGCAGCATTTCACACACAAATACACACATCAGTGATTTTCTGAAACACTGCTGCTACAAACCACAATAAGGTTATTTGGCTCAGGATTCTGCACATTATTTTATTTATTCAACATGGCTGACATTGTCAGAAGCTGACATAAAAAAATCCTGAGGTTGTGTACATGAGCCATAAAAAAAATCGATGTTCTTGACATTACAAATAAAAAAAAAACTAATTTATACAAAAAATTTGATGTTCTCTCATCATTATTAGCATCTATTTTACTTTTCAGGATTACAGGAGAGTTCTCCCCTGACCGCACATCGCTGATCCAGAGGTGGCCATGAATCTTTTGTTTGAAATAAATAAGTTAGTTGAGTTTTAAAACATAAGTTTTAAAACATAAGTTTTAAAACTCAACTAAGTTTAGGTCATAGTAATTGTTTCCATACTTAGTGATTGGTGTTAGACTTTAGTCGTTGTTCAAAGTTTGAGCCCTTTGTGGCAGGGATGTCCAAAGTGCGGCCCAGGGGCTGTTGGTGTGCCACGGGATGACTTCATACAGCTCCCTTCTTTCAATAAAATATTCCTTGTTTTGTTTGTAGTTGAGCATGTAGAAGTATTCACAGAATGTTTTTTTATTCAAAAATCAAGTTTTTGTGGCTGATTATGGCTTTCTGCCCTACAATTTCCACCAGCGTGGCAAAGATCCTGGACACCACTGACTCAAGAAAGTCTGTCAACTTCATCAGTTGTGGTTTTGCCACCAACAAAACCCTGAGTGAGGCATTTTTCCTGAGCCCACCAAAAGTTAAATAAAAATAAATCAAGTAAATTTCTTATTGTACTTGATTTGCATCTATGTCTTCAGTTTTGACTATGCAGCATTTCAACTTCATGTGTTTTATCTCAGGTTTATAAAAATGTTCCTCACTATTGTTATATGATTTGGGGAAAAAGCGTAAATTTAAAAAGAAAAAAAGACATTAACTAACTGGTGGTCTAGAAATCCAAAGCAGCTACTTGTGAGGTAGTCATTGTCAAATTTTACAACAAAGAAAGGAAAATTAATTTTCCTGAAGCTGTCAGAGTTCTGATGGATGTTAGTGTGGCTCCGCCTCTAAGGGGGAAGCCGGTCCAATTGACTTATCTCAGCAGGTGGAACCTGGTTTCCTCTGCTGATCACAGTCAGAGCATCACTGTTAGCGCCAAACCGCTCCACTGATCACACAGGTAGGACACAAACCGAACTGGAAGCTGTTTGTTCACATTGCTGTCGCTTTATGCTGCCATTGAATAAGTGTGATTTCTGCTTTATTCATTTTGTTCTGGACCTTCTGTGTGTTTATCTGAGGTACCTGAAACTGAGCTGGTGTGGAAGTAGATTCTTTAGCATGTGCTTACTGTGAGATTCTGGGATGATAACTGGGTTTGAAATGTCCTGATTGAGAAGATTAATTTGAAGAAATATTGACATTTACTTAATGAAAAAAAAATGATGGAGAGAAAATCTTGGAATAGTATTGTTTCCTTTGATGACACAGAATAATGAGACAATAATCACTTTTGTTTGACTGAGGAATTTCTAAAATGTTTAGTGTGACTTTGAAATCCCAGTAAGCTGAGTTGGACATGGACGCTACATTATGACACTGTGACATTGTTTTCAGGTATAGAACTATAGATGTTTGAAATTTTGAAGAATTTTGAAGAAAAACCTATTTAGTATACTTCTATTTATTCAAACGAATGTTTATGTTAATGTTATTATAGACTGTGCCACAATTCAGAAACAGCCAGTTTCAGATTTTGCTTAAAATATACAAAATACTTGTCAATGTGAATTAATTTTGTTCAACTAATTCAAGTCAATACATAACTGAAAACCCCCAACAAAAACCATTGTTAAGAAGGCATATTATATTTGTAATCAGTCAGTCCAAAATACCACTCTAAGAGGTGTTAGTGTAAGGACTTTTATCAAACCACTAACAGTTTGAACCATTTGATAACTTGAGAGCTCCTCACAGTGTTCAGAATCAAATTAGTAAAATTTTCCTAAACCCGGTGGAAATTCGGAGCTCTCCATTGACTAGTAGAAAAATGGCACGACCTTCCAGATCACAAAATCAAAAATTTAAACATCTGGAAGGAAGTCTGGAGGGTCATTATTCTGTTACCTGTCAAACGTCTCCATCCTTGCTTTTCTCCAGCAGTGGGTGAGAGGCAGGTTCACCCTGGACACATCGCCAGACAGATGTTTCCCTCCCACTTAGTTTACTGTGACTGAGCATCCTATGCAAATATAACTATTACATATTACATTCTTGAATACTGCAAAACATTATGATGCAAGTATTTGAAGAACTAAAAAAAAAACAATCAAGTTTTAGATTTGCTCTCAAACCAGCATATGCTAAGCTAGGTCACCCCTACCACCAAAGTACCATAGAAATCAGTTTTCTCCCATTTATCATCTCTGCCCTGGTGTTTTTGCCTGTACAGCTTATAGTTTCAGCCTCCCTTACCTCTGCCGTGTCTCTCACAGCTTTACAGTTTATATCTGAGGTCACTTCAAGTTGTTTGTCACTCTGGATTACAGCAGCAATAGAGGATTACCAGTATCTAGAGATTTCAAGTCTCTTTCTGGTTGTTTTCTTTTTTTATTTGTTTCATTAAATTTCTTCCTCAGCCCATTTAATGACCATTTAGAAGAGTGATTTCTAAAACCTCCACACACTTTAGAATAATAGTAGTTTACAAATGTAGTTCAACACAACTTTATAATTGCAGAAATATGTCAGCAGGAAAGTGATTATACTTTACAATCATCCGGGCTAATTAGCAGTAAGTGATGAAATGTGTGTACAAAAGATGAAAATTACTAAATAATTATTTCAGCTGTTCATTTTTCTTATATATTTATGTTGTGTAGATATTAAAAGCTATCAGATGCATTTTATAGCTGTCCACATGGGACGCTATTGGGATAACATGAAACATGTTCAGCATTCACACCCACTCCTGTCTCATCTCACAGCATTTTAATACTTTTTAACTTGATTTGATTCTAAACCCTGTCAGAGAACCCTCTTCATACTGAATGAAAAACAAGCATTTGAGATTTGACCTAAGATAAAACATGTCCTTGACACCTCTTACCGGATCTACTCGTAGGCCTAATGAGCTTACCAAGTGCCTTCTGCTCTTTTCACAGCATTTGCGTCTACGAGTTGTACACCAGGCAAACACCAGCATCAAGAACATTTTAGCTGTGTCTCATAAATAGTCTAACTTTTACTAATTCACAAAATAGAGTAGGAAAGTTCAGAGGCTGAAGTTGTGCTACAAGTGCCATTGAAAAACCAAGGGCCGGCAAGTTAAACCTATAAACAGATTTCCAACACCAGCAGTAATGGGTAACAGCAAGAGCGGAGCTGTGTCCAAGGAGATCCTTGAGGACCTTAAACTCAACACCAAGTTCTCAGAGACTGAGATTGTCCAGTGGTATGAGAACTTCAAAAAGCAGTGTCCATCGGGCCGCATCTCGAAAGACGAATTTCAGAATATCTACCGCAAGTTCTTCCCGGACAGCGATGCAAACACTTACGCCCAGCACGTCTTCCGCTCCTTCGACACCAATGACGACGGCACTCTGGACTTCAAGGAGTACATCATCGCCCTCCACATGACCGCAACGGGGAAGACCACGAGCAAACTTGAATGGGCGTTTTCGCTGTTTGATGTGGACAAGAACGGATACATCACCAAGGCAGAGGTCACAGAAATCTGCACAGTGAGTTTTGGATACGTAGCTGGAGAAAACTGTGTCATCAGCATAGAGTTTGACAATAGAATCGCCTATACATATTTTCAGGCTGTGAAACTGTAAATATTTTTACTATTATTATATTATTTTCCAATATTTTCAGAGCATAGCATAGTATAAACAACTGGAGTAGATCAATTGATAACTGGATAATGACTATCAGAAACATCTGCCTTACATTTTACATGTCAGTTTTTGACATGATTGGAAAGTTGCAGATCTTTATTGGTATTCCATGGCAGAGTCCATTCCTGACTGTGATCTGTATTGAAGGAGTTAGTTCACAAAGCCTGCAATTCTTCCCAGGTTTCTCACCATGACATTTCTTTTCTTAGAATAGAGCCACTGCGTTGATGTAGATTTATACACACAAGCAAGTACTGACCGGTTTCCAATGATTTTGACTTTCTAAGCTCAGCAATTTGATTCTTAATGGCAGATTTTAATCATTGGATGGACCGACATTTTTGGACATCAATCTGCAATGTAACTTGTCAAAAATGTATATTTTGTTAAATTTCCCAACCTGCTTTTGTTAAAGTAATTATTGTTTTGTGACCACATTGTGAACTTGTTTCTTGTCCATGTCTGGTCTGAAGTCAGTTCCCTAATTTATTTTTAGCCAAAAGGTCAGGCCCTTCCAGTGGTTAGGTAACATATTTTCAGGATTAGACTTTCATTCACGGTGATAAACAGTTTAAGCTTATGCTGGAGTCAGAAGACAGCTTAGTGACACTGACTGCATGGATGCACTTTTCAGGATAAATTTACAACAGCAATAAAGCAGCTAATATAAAAAACGCCAAAATATTGAAAGTAATTGCTGAGAAGGCACAATTTTTCTTTTATTTTAAATTTTGATAAAGTGATATTGCAATTAGATAATGTAAAAAGATGGAGGGAAGAGTTTGTCCTGTAGTGGGTTTCTGATTCAAACCCATGCTCTGTCTGTCTTAGTCGTTGTGTCTTTGGACAAAGTACTTCACTCACCTTGTTTGCTATTTGTGGTGCAGGGGCCTGGTGGTGGTCAGGGGGCCCGGTGGTACCGGTACATGGTAGCCTCACTTCTGTCAGACTGACCATGTACCTTCCATTATCAATGTGCGACAGTGCGAATGAATGGATGCTATAAAGCAGCTCTTGAGACTTTGTGACTTCAATCATTCTGAACATTCAAACATTAGAAAAAAACTCTATGTAGGGAAGTTATGTCCTATTTAATTTATCCAAAATGGTGACAAAAACAAGACATGCAAGAATTGAAATAAAAGTTCATGTAATATGTCCTTTTGAGGATAAAACAATTTCATTAAAACAAATACTTCTATATTTTCTTGAAATCTATGAATGTAGTTTCATATGAATATACTCTCAGCCAACTACATAAGATTGTCCACTTTTCATGTAAGCATGTTTTGTTGCCAAATATAAATGTGAAAGATAAGAGAAAATATAATTAGATAAAACCAGAGGTGCTCAGCAAAAACATGGCTTTATGGAAGGATGTTACTTTTGTTGTAAATAAATGTAGATGCTTACTTCATTCTTTGTTGCATTGGGTACATTCAATTACAGAGAAATGAGTTGAGACTGGAGACAACGTTGTATGAAACTCCACAGAAGAACTCGTTATTTTGACTTGAACAATTTATTTACTCTCCTTCCTCTCTTACAGTCAATTTTCAAGCTGATACCGTCAGATGAAGTGGGCGATCTACCTGACGATGAAAACACACCTGAAAAGAGGGCAGACAAACTCTGGAAAGTCTTCGATAAGGGTGACAATGGTAAGAGGAAGTGGTATTGATAGCAGTAAATAGAAAATGTAGTAAAATGTCTCAAGAGCAAAAGTAGTGAATAAGTTTTTGCTTCAAATCTTTTATTTTTTATTTTTTATTTTTTTTGTTCTTTTTCAATTGTCTATAAGTGGAGCCAGGAATTTCTTTGCTTTTAATTAAGGTCACGAATGCAAAATGATTTTTAAAACTGCTGACATTTCAAATTGTTTTCAATATCTGTGAAATCTCTGTTCCAGTTTGACCAGAACAATTTTACTCACTGTCATTTTAAATCTTTTATTTCTTAGGAAATACATTTAGACTCTGTATTATTAAATGTATAAGTATGCATTTATCATGGTGTAACTTTATGTTTTGCTATTTATTTTGTTTTCTCTAGACCGAGTTGCAGAGGGAGAGTTCATCAAAGGATTGTTGGAAAATGAAGACGCCCTCCGTTTGATTCAGTATGAGCCTTTAAAATAACTTTTTTATCTGACTGATCCATTTCCCTCTGGTCCTAGTCTTTCTGTAAATGCAGTGACACCTGACGGTATCCTCACACAATGTGAACACATGACTGTACATAATGCCCCTTGAAAAATGCTGAAGTGTAACCCCCTGCTTGGTTTTGTTGCCTGTCTCCGTGTGCTGTCCACGTTGTTTGTAGTTTGAAATATGAAGGATACAATAAAACCTGGGAAAAAGTGAAGTAGTGCAAACAGATAGCTGTAAAAATCAGTATGTAATATGCTTTACAAGTATCTGTAAACTGCTGTCTGTCGGTTCTGCTGCTTAGTGGACAGAAACCTTTCTGGACCCATCTGACACTTAAACACATACATTTATATATGATGAATTTCTGATGCAGCCAGTGTTTAGTGCAAATAAAAAGGGATATAATGAAGGTTTGTTTTGCTATGAAGATGTATTCAATTCAGTAGTTAATTATAATAATTATTATCGTTTATGAACCCTGACCGACATACAATATTGCTTCATTACTTTAGCTTAATTAGTCTTTTACCATTTTTATCTTAACCCCGGGGCACAATTTTACATGTTTGCTGTTTATGTGGTGAATATGAAAATTAGCGTTGGTCCTGCATGTTCCTTTGTAATATATTCAATAAATGGAAACAATAAAATTCTGATAAAACGAGGTTTTAGAATTTGTTTGCTTTAATGTCAAATAAAATGCAAAGACATATTTGAAAAAAGGTTCACAAGTATTCTGTTTGTTGTCATTGTTAGAAGACAACAAACAAATGTTTGTTCCAAATCAGTTCCTCTGACTCAATTCCTCAGTCAGAGGAACTGATTTGTGTTTCAGTTTATGAAAAATCATAAATATTTATTAGAAAAGCAAAATGCTGTGGTCAACATTATTCTGCTGCTAATTATTGTTACAGGAGCTGGTTACTGCCCATATGGTTGAGGTTGCATAACTGCTGCATTATCTAACCTCCTAAATTACATTTTTAATTACTGTCCTCATACAGTGCCATTCGATAACTTTAGAGTTGACTTTATCTCCGCCTCACTGCCTGAATTAAATCAATCCCTCTCTCTCTTGCTGTCTTATTTCCATCACTGGTAGAGATTACTGACATAATCTTCTGTCCAACATCTAAAAACATCTGTCTCAAAATCCAGACCTCTCTGCCACAGACATCTCACTTTTTTCAGTATTCCTAGACAGACTTTTTCACGTTCTCAGAAGCAGAAACCAAACCATACAGCAGCAATCACACTCTATAATTTTCCCAGAAAGTTCTTGACACTGCTTAGCAGTTTGTGTTTTTTGAAAAATCTGTGTTGATTGAGAATATTTGACCAAAACATGCATCCTGTGTCGTCAGTTTATTTGAGATTGGATCGTCAGGGTCTCCGGTCTAGGAGAAAAAACAATGAAACTCTTATTCTGTGGGACACAAAGCTTTTCCCAAGCTTTTATAGAGTCCATCTATCTGACTCTGGGTCTGCCCTAAAATGCCCTGAGAGGGGGGCACCCAGGGGTCAGCCTGACCAGATGTCCAAAGCGCCTCAACTGAGTCACTGTACTCCCAGGCTCCAACACCCAACCCAACCCCCACCCCTCTAAATAAAAGAAATAATACCATTTTACCCACATTTTTTGCAGAACTCTAATAAAAATTAAATCAGAACAATTTAGTTTTTTTTATTTTTCAGACCTGCACTTGTTGCAACAGGAGGCAGCAGGGCATCCATGCCACGCTAAATTCAAAACGTCTCTTGTCACTTTGTCATAACTAAATGTGTATATTTGCAACTGCTGTCATCTCCATAAGTGTTTCTGAACAGTTGTGGCTAAAAAGTACATGACTAAAATCAATTGCCCTGAGAAGATGTAATTTTGAATTCTGATTATCTAAATCACTGATAAAACACATTCATTCACATAAAAAGTCAGTGTAAGGCTAGTTTTACACAAGTAACCTGGTTCAGTTGATAATGATGAGTAAACTTAAAGACGCTGCTGTGAAATGTCCACTATGACCAGCTTGTCACATGTATTCACAAAATCTCTTGGATTTACCAGTCTTAGATTAATTACCAGCAAATGTCCTTATATGAGTATGAGCAAGATTAGGCTAAATCTAAAGCATTACAGACAATTCTCTTAAAATATATGAAATCTTTGGTGTTTGGTTTTGTATACTTGAGGCTATAGTTAAATAAATTATGGTATAAAGCCAGATCATTTATTGACTGAAACCAGAAAGAGGGCACTTCCATTTCACCATGACTCTAAGTAATAGATGAGTTTGACTTCAGAGCTGTGCTTGTGTTGATGTCACCGATAGTTCGCCCCACGTGACTTTTTCTTTTTGTCTTTTTTTCTGTACCACTTTGAAGATATTTTATTATCTTTGCTGTAGGTTTACTGTGACAATACTCACCAGCTCTTCAAGAAGACTTGAGAGATATTTATTATGTGACTGCAATACGAATAAATCCAAACTTCAAACTTCAGAGGCATGACAAAACATGATAAAAAAAAAAACTTTAGTCAAGCCATTTATGTTTGGAAATCTTAGTCTAGTGATCATGAAACTGACACAGCTAACATCTAAAAACTCGAAGACAGTTTATGTACAAAAAACCTAGTACAGGTGATTCTTCAAGTCTTGTGTTGTTTTCCAGTCTTTAGCCCTGTAAGTCCTAGCAGATGGAGTCCTCTCTTTCCTCCTGCAGAGTGTAATCTATCTCATCCATCTCTCGCTCACACTCCTCACATCCTTCTGTGGCGCATCCCTCCACAACTACGACCCCGTGAGCGTCCACCATTCTTCCTGTTCCCATTCCACCTCCTCCCATCGCCCCCATTGTCCCACCAGTGCTTCCCATTCCCATCCCAACTCCACTTCCTCCAACACCTGCTCCTCCTATGGCTGTGCTTCCTCCAGCTACAACTCCTCCTGTTCCCATGCCGATGCCCCCGACTCCACCTCCAACCAGCAGGGCCCCACCAGCACCGCATGCCAAAGGTCCAACCGCCGGTCCCACTCCTCTTGGCCACAGTGGATCCATGAGGGCCCCCTGCTGGCCGAGATGAAGCAGCTGGCTGACTGAGTAAAGCCCTCCGCCTCCGGCTCGAACAACCTCCTCATAGGACGGGGCGATGGTAGCAGCTCGGGCTTCCTCCAGCCTCAACCTGGCTCTGTGCTTCATCTCAATGATGGTCTTGGTGTACGAGTTGAGTGTTGCCACAGCCGCTGCCATGCAACAGCTGAAGGAAAGCCATGCTAACCTGAGACATGAAAAGAAAACAACACTGAGCATTGCTTTTATTTAATTTCCCAATACAACGTGATACGGTGTTATAAAAACAGCAATGCCCAGAGATAGACCTGGACTTTAAGGGACTCCTCTGGAAATTATTTAAAGTTGGTTTCTTATGAGTTAGGACACTGATTGGTTACTGCCTTCATTTTACAGAAAGAGACACAGGATGTTTTTTTAATAGCTCTCAAAAACCAGTGAGAGTCAGAGTAGTTCTTCTAAAAGCCTTGGACAATATCCAATGCAAGGAGATCAGAAAAACTAACTCACGCAAAAGACCATCCATAGTCCCAAGACTGTGGCCTCCAGTCTTTTGGTCCGATGCTCACTGTCATCTGAAACACTGTGGTGTACATCATATGGGCTACCATCCCCATCATACCTGACAAACATGGGAATCATTTTAAAAAAGAGATGAGGAAAGAAAAAAATGACCTAGCATAGTGTATAAAAACAGAGAGAAACTTTTGAACTTATTTAAATCTTTTGGTTTGGACTCCAGTGCGTCTACTGAACCACAACTGACCAGAAAAATACAATCAAAAAATGTTTACAATCTTTTTCACCGCTGACCTGAAAGGACGGTGCACATTGCAGCGAAGGCGTTGATCTTCAGGGAGCTCATCTCCTTCTTGGCACAGAGGCACATCGCTTCGACACACATCAGGAGGAAACCCATCGCCAGAAGACTGATGTACATGAACTCACTGATCACAGACAGCCACAGCACACCTGCAAGTGTCAACAAGAAATAATATGTCTATTATTGTTTATTTTCTATAATATTTGATATAGCCAAAAACTGTTTTTGTAAAAACCTTGTGTCTCTCCTGGGGTGAGTTCAATGAAGCTGCGGCACTTTTCTTCCTGATCATCTCCTAAAAACAAGATGTTAATTACAACCTTAAGTCATCTGATTCCAAAAACTAATTTAATGAACAGATTTAGATACTGTAAACAGTTTTAAAATAGACAGAGCACATGCAGTGCAATCACTTCACCTTCTGTCAGTTTTACACATTAATTCTGGAAACCTGTAATATTTTATTCTGATCTAAGTTGAGTGATTTCTACTTGGGTTCTGCAGGTCTGTACATGCTATCAGTTGCACTAACCACACAGTTGTTTCTGAACATCAGACACCTTCGTCTTCATTTTGACTACATAGCTGCATACATTTCAGTTTATATAAATGAAACTTACAGACGAAGAAAAGTATACGGGTTCCAAGTTTGTCATCAACTTTATTTTCATGTTTATGATAAACAAACGTTACTTTTTAAAAAATCATTATAATATGCATCCTTCGAAAACACATTTCTTCTGATCAGTTATGTGCTTTGCAGTCCCATAAATAACATACAAAGCTGCATTGGAAAGAAATTATTCAGTTGGTTCTTAGAAACTGTTTTTAGAACCCAGATTCTTAGAACAAATTCCCACAAGATTTCAGGTTATTACTGCTTGTCTTTTTCAGTTTAAATACAGATGAGTTTACACATTAAGTAATCATCTAAACCTGTTTTCAGCCTCTTGGCTGTCTGCCTCACCAACCTTCATTGTGTTTTTCACAGGAAAGCCAGAAACCCGTGTGAAAATATCTCAGCATGTACTTGTCCTCGCCCGTTTCCCACAGATACTGCACGGCATTGGCCAACTGCTTTTTCCTTATCAGGGCCAGTTCCTCCTTCTGCTGGGGAGACAGCGTCACGTTGGACTCCGGGTTCGGGGTGGGAGCCTCTGTTTGAGAAGGAACAAATCCAGATTATATGATCTAAAATGATCTAGAAACGTGGCTTTTGGTTGTTTTAAGTATTCCTGTACAGTAACTACAGGAGTTTGAGAAAATTGTATGAAGTGATGATCCATTGAATGACATCATGTAAAGCTCTCAAACCCTGTTCTTAAAGTCAGCTGTGGTGTTTTTTATTACTTTGCAACATACTGAGATTAGAGCATACATGGGATTATGTGAATTATGTATGAAAATGTCTACATTCAAAGCTTTGCCACTGAGCTCTCAGGTTACCAATTTAACCTGTTTATTAAATGACTGGCTTGGGGATTATTTTTCCACAGAGAACGCCCTGCAGTTTCACATTATGCTGCTGCATATAATGTGTTGTGCACAGCTAAGAGATACCACAGAGCCTGTGTGATATTTGTCACAGAATGCTACATGTTTACATAAGTTAACATGTTAAAGACGGGTCTTAATTATGCACAGAATATCCAAATATTTTGAGCCAAATGGCTGAGAAAGGTGTAAATTTGTGCACCAGTTAAAATAGGTTCTTGTAAGAAATTGATTAAACCATGAAAAATAAATTCAAAACATTGCCCACATTGAATGTAATATTTTTCTTTTTACAAAACAACAACCAACAAATTAATCTGAGTTAAAAAAAAATATATGCAAACTGGCTGCATATGTGCACAACCATAGGATAATACTTTTTAGAAATATCTTTTGATTCATTTTCACAATTTGATTAACCTGGGTTTTAATCGACCATCAATTAAAATGAATATGATTATTCAGAAATAAAATTCTAGTAGGGATATCCTGCCATTTGCTCATTTTTGTAATTTAGTGAACAAATCTAAACAAAAACGGTTTCTGACAAATAAAACATCCAATCAAGGCTAAGATATCCTAAAGCCTGGACGTTGAAAGCAATCTGAGCATCAACAAAGAAATATAAAGCATGGCGGTGGCCCTATCATGGTCTGGTGTTACATTTCATTAGGTTTAATTTAAGTTTTTGTCAAGATGTGTGAGTTTATGAATAATTACAAAAGTATTAATCATGATTTCTAGATTACATCACAAGAACCTGTCAATTTAACGAGGAAGGAAAAATGTTTGAGATTCACTGTATATTATTTAGTAAAAATATTCTAAGACGCATTAGACTTTGAGGGTAGAAAATATTTGACTTGGTATTTGAGAACATGATACATTAATTAAATATCATTAATAATAAAACTTTTATAAAATTTATTCAGTGTTTAGAGGTTTTGGAGTGCTTTAATGATACTTAACCCTTTCCTGTTTTAATGAAATGCTGTCCATGTGTTTATTTCCCAGATATGAAAGTTGAATGTTTCTGTAATTTTCTGTTTTTCCAATGATTGTTTTTTCTATTTTGGTTTCTTGTAACAAAGTTTCCATGAACTATGATTCTCAAAATGCTAACAGTCAACAGGGCCACGACAACACTGGGTGATCATCATAGTTAAAAGGTGGGTTTTGTGTTGAGACAGCGCTGGTTTGCTGGTTAGGTGTTTGAAATTTAGGAGGGTTTTTTATGATGGAAATATTCAAATGTCAGAGTTAGAAAGCTGACTCTGAAAATTGACTCCCAACTCAAAATGAGCAATAAAACATCTTTAAATGTCAAAGAAAATCTTTGAAAGATTACTTGCAGCTGGTCTTTTGATCATCCCCAGCCCTCGCAGCCTCACCTGTTGTGTACGGCTGGCTGTTGTTCTTTCCACAGTTCTTCATCTTGACCGGTGACAGGCAGATCGGCTTCACCACTTTGTGTGTCCCTACACACCAGTAGGAACTGCAGAAGGCTGACACGGACATCGTCAGGGCCAGAGAGGTGAGACCCAGGGACAGCAGGGTCCGGTTACGTCTGGACATTTTCTCCAGCATTGTTACTGCTCAACCGGACTGAAGCCAGAGGAGAAACGTGGCAGGCGGCGGGTCGGTTTTACCTCGATGGCAACCGGTTTTGGTGACCTATTGGGATGAAGGTCAGCAGGCTGAAGCATCCTCAAGATCAAGATTAGGACTATTTGTGAAAAGTAAGAAGCATGGAAGGTTGATTAGAAGTTTGAGAGTGACTCATGGAGGGCAGAAGAGGAGAAAATAAGGAGATTAAGGATGTTTCAGAAGAGAAACAAAAGTGAGGAAGATGAGCAGTGGTGAAGAGTTGGAAGGAGGGCGGGATCTGAGGAAAGATATCTGATGAGAGGTCAGAGGACAGAGAGGGAAAGAAAGTGTTGAGTTTTAATCAAGTTGCGGCAGATGTGCCGACGACTGGAGGTTGCATGAGGAGCTCCAGCTGTTGCGTCCTTATCGAAGCTGGAGGATCCCAGCTGTAGTGTCTGTTACAGAAACTTGGGATTTAGCAGGCGAACAAAGCAGGTTATCAGATTTAAATTTAAGATCTTTGTTTCTTGAGAGTATTACAGCACCAGCCGCCTGTCTAGCTGTGTTTCATGTTGCCTCGAGGCTCCTCACATATCCGTCTTCCTGATGAGTTCTTCTTCCCGCTCCAAGGCAGATTTAAATCTTAGAATCCGGATTTTACATCTAATCAGGTCCAGCCTCATGGTACATCCCTCTTCTCAACCTGTTCCCTCACCTCTCCGAGAGGGATTTGGTTAAAGAAGGAGTGATTAGTCCAGGATCTCAGGCCTGCCTCTGGGTCCGGTAAATCTGTTTTAATCTTGGGTAAGGTGGAGGAGATTAATGCCCGGTGACTCTCATGCTGTACCTATCATGAGAACAAGAGAAGAAGAAGGTTGACATCTGGCCAAAATCATCAAGAAAACTTGAAGCATATCCTGAAAGATTATAAGTCTGTAACGTCAATGTAGGCATGGCAGATTAACCCGAAGTCTACTGGGATTAATCTTTGGTTCTTGAAGATATTTCACCTCTTATCTGCAAAGCTCTAAGGGAAGCAAAGTTCATGTTGGCTCATCGGTACCTTAGGAGCTGTTGTGCTGTTGACCTATTTATCCATCTGTCTATGGTGGAACGACTAGATTGAAAATGTAGTCTTGTGAAAACAGATTTTGGTGCGATAAAACGAAGCTTTGCTCCTTAATGCAAAGCTTCATCAGCCTTCACATGATGACTCATAGAGAAACAACTCATTGTTGCAATGACTTGTTTTTTTTTTTTTTACTGAAAAGTTAATTCAGTGAAAAAAACTTTTGGTAACACTTTATTTGATGGGTGTGTATAAGACTGACATGACACTGACATAAACATGAAATAACACCTGAAGAAGTCTTTATGAATGTTGTCATGAAGTGTCATTCGGAAAATAATGACACTTTAATGCAAAGTTGGCACTTTTAATGGACTTTCGAGGCAACTTTTAAAGCAACTTTGCATTAAAAGTGTCATTATTTACCGAATGACACTTCATGACAACATTCATAAAGACTCCTTCATGTTCATGACAAATGTTATTTCATGTTTATGACAGTGTCATGTCAGTCCATTCAAATAAAGTGTTACCAAACTTTTCACTGAATTATCAGTGAAAACTGATCATTCATCTTTTTCTTCTCTAAAGTATCCTTGATCAATAGCTGTCCAATATTTCCAAAGGCCTTTAAAAGTTTTTCTCTGGACTTCGACCGCTTCATAAGTCTAGTTTCAGCTGACCACCTAGAAGAGAAGACTAGTTTTAGATGATTTAGTTTGAACAATCTTATGAATTGTGAGTTACAGTAAAAGCTCCTCAACTCAAAAGATGAAGCAGTGTTATCTCAACAAAGCAGCTTATCAAAAAATTTTATAATTTCTCTTGCTCAATCTATAAAAATGTCTAAATTTTAGAGATGCACTGATTGGATTTTCTTAATTTCAGATTTTATTCGAACTTTGAATCCAACTGAAAATCCCACAATTTTACCCCTTTATGCATCAAATCCTAACCTTTATCTGGTTCTCTTACTCGACGATAAAATATTTCAAAAAAGATTTATGTTGTTACCATGAAGTTAACTTTTTTTTTAAAGAATAGAAACAGTAAAAAGAAAGCAAAAAGTGATCTGATGGTCAATGGTTAAAGATAATCAATAAAAATGTTGACAGCTCTGATCACTGGATGATGCATCTCTCAGGTCCTGTGCCTGACACTGTGGGTTTTTTTTTTTTTTTTGTAGGTGTTAAGGTTCTGTTAGGTTTCACACTTTGGTTTTTATTCCCCAATTCCTAACTCTGCTCATCTGAAGTGGACCACATCTCACGTTGCTAAAGTAAGGCATTCATATGGACAGGAATTGATTGAAAGATCAGCCAAAGTTTAAAACAAAGTTAATATGGACATCAGAAACCATGACTTATTAGTCAAGACTTCTTCAAGACAACCTTGCTCCTTTAAACAAATTAAAAATACATTTATGTACAGCTCTGCTAATAATCCTAAATGAGCCTAAATCAGTCAACAAAAATAATAACATTAAACTTTGTAGAGGACATGCAAACAGCTATCAAGAGGAATGATTTTAAACCAAACTGTTTAAATCCACAATGAAAAGATAACAAATTTTGGATGCTAACATCATTTATTTTTCCTGTTTTTACAATGAATTAGAATCGCAAACCAATAAGATTCATTCCTCAACCTAACTACGGTAATTATTGTGTAGCTTCTATCAACCGTAAGATTGTTTAATAACTTTGCAGAAGTTGGTGCAGAGGCATTCATTTCTGTTGCACAGAAACTGTAATCTGAACAAATATGTTTTTGAGACATATTGAGCAAAACAATAGACTTTGTAGAGAACATGCAAACAATTATCAATTAAACAATTATGTTGTTTAATTTAGGCAATAAGTGAACTCCACTCTCTAACCACTCTCTTGTTCAAACAAATCTAATTTATACTTTTACTTAAGGAGGTTCTGCTAAATTTTTTAATTAACAATCTTGGCTACTAAAAATCTACATGTGCAACAAGACACCTGGTAATTTCATTTGTTTTAAATTAAACGATCAATTGTTCCAAGTTGATATGAGCAAAACATTTTTTCCCAGAAGCCCAACAGTTTGCTGGCTCATCATTCAGGTTTTCCTTTGGGCTTTTTCACACATTTGATGTGACTTTGCGATGCATTTTTGAATAAATAACACCAATGTTCACATGAAATAACATGCAGTAATGTGTTGGTTGATCTCTTCTGTAAGCATCTCATCAGAATGAGCTGAAATCTTTTCCCTTAGGGGTGGGATTAGAAAATCCAGCTGCAGCTGGAAGAGCTCAACTTTTTTGATCAACAAAAAATCTCACACAGCAAGAAATCATCGCAACAAATTAGGAATGAAGTGTCACTTACCAATGCCTGTAGGCTAGACAACGTTCACTTTGTGTTTGCCTCTACCTTCTTGAATAATAGATTCAGGTTTCCTGAATTGTTCTCTTGATTCCTGCATCGCTCCTGGTTTCCAGTAGAAACCCACCCAGATTCGCTCTAATCCGCCCAAGTCCATCTGTTACTTTCCCACCCCTTCGCTCTTCGTACTGCATCCATCCCTCCATCATCACAGCTTTTTCCTTTCTCTTGTTGACTTCATTTCTTGTCTCTCTCATCCAACCTGACCCAATATGACTCATTTAACGGCGTGGTATGGAACAGCTGGGAGCTGGATGAGGGCGTTAGTGATAAACTCTGATGGTCCGTGCTGCTTCTTAAGCTTTGACCCTTCAACACAATTCAGTGCAGCTGCACAGTTGTGGCCAGATGTTTACACACACTAGTCAGGGATCTGATTGTCACGGTATTATTGAACTTTTTTTTCCACGTTGTTAGGTTATAATACACTTTGCGCATTTGTTTCAGTGAGGAAAGATGCGGGTCTTTGGGCAATTCATTAGCAGAATAAGGGAAGATTATGAATTCAAACAATAAAAAAAGTTCAAACCACAAGACAAAGTTTCCTCTGTCAACAAAATGAAGCTTTAAGTCAAATTTTGAGAAGGTATCGAAAAGACAATGTCCCATTTTGCAGGCTAGTGGGGGAAATTAAAACACATTCTATATTGTATTATGTTAAAAAGCTTTTGTGTGATATTTACAGTATTCAGACAGTAAAAGGGTAGAGGATCCACGAACAGCTACCTCAAGGACCAGTAGCCTCCAGAAATGGGGGAGCCATGCTACTGCTAAACCACAAACTGTCCAAGCATTATCATGTTTCAGGTGTGAAACATTACACACATCTAACTTTATGTCATTTATCCAACTCAGAAGTTGCTGATATTTCTTAATTTACAGATGAAAGCGTTTTCAAAATGCACCTTAAATCGAAGCTGTTTCTGAGTTATGATAGAAACAAGGAATTCAAAATTTCACTCACATAAACCTAAAGGTTGTGGTTTTGCTATAGCAGAAATGCATGAAAATTTAAATAATTTTGACCCACAAACAGAGTTCAGAGCCACTACAGAAAACCAGTCACACCAAAACATTAACCATGAAATCTAGAGGAAAGAAACATTTTGACGTAGCACAGCTTAAACTCCACAGGTTGGTAAAGTTACACTCATTTTATCTCCTCTATTACTTGCCAAAGAGTCCATGTAAGCAAATAGGATTTCAGATTCAAGTTGTAATAGGCCATCCAAAGATGATAAATTTTAAATGACAAAATTGAGAACAATGAAGGTTTATCACACAGATTTGATTTCGAAACAAGACTGTTAACGCCTTATAACACATTTTCAGTTTAATCTTACTGATGCTTAATTAATTAAATGGTTTGTCATCAGGATGGAAAATACTCATTATGTTTCCATAATTATAATTATTATGGATCTGGGTTGCTAAAAAAAGGGGAGCTTTTCCTGTGGATTATGTTATTTAAGTTGCTTGAGTAAAAATAGGTAACACATCGACTTGACCGACCCATTTTATCCTGATGTGACACATCTCTGTGCTTTTAGACTCTAAGCTTCTTTCTCCATGAATGTAACAACTGAGATCCGGCTCAGCTGGATATCCTGAATTACTCAAAAAACAATTATGTAATGGCCTCTTTATTATCTTACACCTCTGGAATATTCAGGACATGCACGTGAATGGAAAGGTTCCTACAAATAATAATTTTTATTAAAATATTGCATTTAGATACAGTAATAAATTAGTATTTCTTATTGATTGACCTTAAAGATCAAAACATAAATGCTTGTTTTGAAATGCCAGTTTTGAAAGGGACCTTAAATCACAATTAATTAAAAAAATATTTACTTACTGAATAATACAATTTTATATATTATAAACAAAATTGGTCTTACCTCAAAATGTGAATACACAGACTAATTATGTGCTGAAAACATGAAAACGTGGTGGTGTCGTAATGGCTCATTATCGCCCTCTTGCGGTGACTTCTGATACTGACAATATCAGATGTTAATGTAAATATAAAATTGAGCTCAAAATTATAGATTTAGATCTATAATTCATTGAATGGAGATGTTCTCTTTTTATGATAGGATATGAAAATGTACCTCCTAAAATAAAATAATGTACTATAAAACAAGGGGTAAAAAATAAGCCTTTATTGGGTCCACGTGAATCAAATGAATCCTGTGAATGCTGTACTTTTTTTTTTTTAATGTTTCTACTTTTTATTTGATTTTGTCTTTTAGAATAAGCTCCATCTCTCTGGTAGAAGGTCACAAGAAGCATCTTCATGAAGCTATTTAAGCCAAAGGGTAACTAATAGTGGGCAGGGTGACCCAACCTTTTCCTTAACTAGATATTTTGCCTCTCTTTTGTTTAAATAGTAAAACAAGACAAAAATGTTATTTTCTCAATTTGATTACCAGAGATAAAAAATGACTGCACTGTTTTGAAACACAAATTTTGACAGAGCACACTATATAGGGGCAACATAATCCATTTTATTTCTCAAACATACTGTACACTGTCACAGTCTACAACACACTTTTAAAGGTAAATACACAGCAAAATAAATGTATCTCATACAAAATAAAATCTGAAAATCACTCAGTCTACCTGCCTAAATCCTCATAGTCTGAACAGACAGAGGCTGACCTTCTTTCTATCTTTACACAGACGTTTCATCTGCTGTGTGAGGCTTTAAAGAGCAACCTTCTGTTTAATCATTTAGGATGAGCAAAACCTGAAACACTTAGATTCCAAGTGAGCATAAAATCAGATTTCATTCAATCAAAATGTTTAATTTCATCCACATCAAGCAGAACATGAACAGGTAGCCCCCCCGAGTTGATTAAAAGAATGCAAACAGTTTAAATGAAGCAACCTGTGAGAAGTTGCATGGCTCAGTATAGGTTGAAACTTTCATAACTTTCAGTCCCTTCAGCTGCTGCTGTTCAGCTCCACGTTGCTGGAACCAGAACGACATCAACTCAATCCCTTTATTTACTCTTATAGCAGGTGTTTTCTAAAATACAGAATTTTGTTTCACTCACTCACCAAAACTGTAAAGGTCAAACTCACTCTTACACACACACACACACACACACACACTCACATATATACGATAACAGGATGTGCTCAGAGTGCATGCATGTAACAGAAAGTCATTTGTTGGGACATACAACGCAGACATGTTCCACTGCACGATGAATCCTATCAGAGAGGATAAAATGAACACACCTACAGTTACCGAGCTGAATTTTAAACCAGTAAACTGTCATATAAGTTCACCTGATCTTCTTTTGTTGGAGGCCGCGGCTGCATCAATAATTTACGAAGCAATAAATAAATCAATAAATATATCCATAAATAGTTAATCTTGATTGTAACACTTTGATATACAGTATAATTCAAGGTTTAGCAGTAATTACTTCCACTATTTACATCAGCACAATATATATAGAACTATATACTGCACACCTGCACAGTGTGCACACACGTCACACACACAAATGTCCTTTGAACACATGCACACTTGAAGAAAACAAACATGTAACAAAAAAAACCACACAGATACACAGTTACTCTAGTGTTTCCCCAAAGACACTTGAGTGTTTCCTTTCCCAGATAGATTTAATGGTTTATCCTGGCGAGTTATTTTAATATAATAATTTTTTCACATCATCAGCTGACATGTTTTTCATTTGGACAGTTAAAGGAATGGATGAAATACAAAAGGGAAGGTTTTAAGAATAATGTACCATTTCATAAGCAGATTCTGTTCATTGTGTCAACAGACATAGAAGTGGAAACATGTCTTAAATAACAACGTCATGGTCATAAAACTGAAAAGCTCCATAATGGTTATTGTTATTTATTGATATTTAATAACAATTTGGTTTGACTCAATTAAAGAATCTGTTAAAGCAAGAATGAATTGGTATCGATTATGATCATCTCATTTGGTTCACTGCCTGTGATGTTCTCACTTCCTGTCTGTGGAGAAACACTTAGAAATGGATTTACACCTGCTGAGTTTGCTCCAAAAAAGCTAAGTGCAGCATCTCCTGTTCCTAAAGTATTGCCCACATTATATTCTGACTCCAACATTCGCAACCCCATTTGTGTCGCAGGTGGTGGCATTCCATATTTTGGAGCGTCCTGAGCTGCTTGAAGAACATGCACAGAAGAGTGAGGCGTTCCCAGAGCGTGCAACGGTTCCCTAAACCGGAGCGTTTCACCAGAGGGACCAGCAGCTCCAAAAGAAGAATGAGTTACACCAGGAGTGGGTGCCAGGCTGGGACCAAAGGGGTTATAGTTTGGGGCTAAAGTTTCAGTGAATGCCCCTGATCTGGCCAAAGGACCAAATGTCATGCCTTTGGATGTGCCTGGGAAATGAGTGTGAGCGGTAGGAGGAGGCAGGGCAAGGAGGGAGGGTGGGGTATGCAGTTTGAAGCATTCCAGAAAAGAGACACCAAAGTAGAGCAGAGAGAGGAATGAGAACATGTCGGCAGGTTACTACACTACTATCTACAGAGAGCAACTTTACACACATCTATATGTGACAGCAAGACCACAGAGGAGGGACGGGTTGGTGCAAAAATGATCACAATAAGCGTTTCCATAGAAACCCATTAACAACTGTTGGTCAATCTTAGCTTCTTTCTATTAACACTTCCTTCTGAAAATCACCATGGAAACAGCAATGTTTTTGGTTCCCAGGAAAATGAATCATGCCTCCTTAATAATCAAGTGATCTGCATGTAATACTCCACACAGGTTGTGTCCTTAAGGGTATTTGTGACCCAGAGTGATGCTTTTTTTCTGACCTTACCGATGGCTTGTGTTCGGGCAGCGAGTGTGTTGATGAGGGGCTGTTGTTTGGTTTTGGGGTTCGGGGCAAACAGATCGTCCACGTCAACCAGTGACGCCCCTGTAGAGCCCAAAAATGAAGCAGTCTTTCTACAGATCTCCTCTTCTTTTGATGTTCGCTTTCCTGAAATCAAATAAAGGTCCAATGCTACTCTAAAAGGTGTTTTCTTTAGGGGCCAGGTCAGAGAGGAAGAGAGAGCAAAGCGGAAGAGAAGGTTAATTGGTTAAGATTGTTAGCTGAATGACGGCCAAAGTACAGATGATGTGAGGAAAAAGGATTGAAGGGAAAAAGGCTTCACATGCAGAAGCTTTACTTTTGAGATGAAAATCACACAATGACAGAAAAAATGGTTTTACGCACAAACAGAGCCACAAACTTTAGATTACAAAATCACAATTTGCCACGTTGCACTAGGCAGCAGAAAAAAAAAATTAAGTATTTCATTAGATTACTCAGAGGTAATTAGAACAAAGCACATCAGACACAATCACAGTATGCTTCATTAAATGATGGATGGATGACAGAAACATGCATAAAAAAAAGCCATATTTTACCTGCACCATCACCACTAGCATTACTTGGTGCACCCCAGGGATCGTTGCTTTTGGTTGCTCCGTCTCCAAATGGATCGCCGGAGGGGGACACGTCTGAGGGCGGAGCTGGGGTTCCCCATGCATCATCTGAGGAGACTGGAGCTGAAGCTGAATGGAAAAACAGAACAGAAGTACATGTTTAAAAACCTTGAAGTACAAAATATTCATTAGGATATATTAACCCAAAATAAGTGATAGCGGTACACTAGTTTCCCAAGATATTGGATGTAAAGATAAAATTACTCCTTTCTATCAAGATTGTTCAGTATTTTGTAGTATTTCATTGAGTCAAGGTTCTATACTGAAAAACATATTCTCTTACAAAGTAACCTTTCATTGTGTTTTGTCAAATTTGTTACAGTATTTGTGATATTTTACTGTAAATATGTAATCGAAAGAAAATAAGTCTGAGAACCAAAAGCCAATTGTAGGAATTCTGCAGTGACACTCTTGTATACAAGAGTTTGACTTGAAAGTAACAGAAAAAAAAAACATTTATATTAATACTACATAACCTCCAAATGACACAATGGAGAATAAATAAAGTTTGTAAGACAAGCATTTGCTGTTTCATGCTAAGGTTGTTCAACAAAAGGTAAAGAAAAAACCTCAACAACAAGTGAACATGAGAGTCTCAAGGCAATGAATGAAACAAAGATCCAACACAGACAGGCTGCTGTCTGAACCTTCTGACAGTAAAAAGCCTAAAATCCCTCAATGGCATAACATAAACTGGCAGTATCTTGTAACTGTGTGTGTATTAGAAGCAGTTAAGGATAACCAGTGGGTTTTCATAAATGAGGCAGCTGTAGTGAAAGATTTCACCCATGCTCCCAGGAGCATGGGTGAAAGGCTTCATCTGAGAGCTAGGGAAACTTCATAATACACAGCACAAATGTGGGTTGCACCCCAAGTGGTCAATTACCCCAGATTGTAGTTTTATAAATACTATCCATTGATTGTGAAAGCATAAACTGCCCTCAGTGCTTGTGAATTGAGCTAAAACACACACGGCTTTAGAAACACACATCTTCTTGTTCATAAAATACTGCGACTACGAGTAAAACCTTGAAAAAAGAAGAAGGAATATCTGACAACTGACTAATTCAAAAATGAGAGTTGGCTGTTGAATGCTTCAATTTCCTCTCTAATTCAAATAGTTGCATGTTTAGTTCAGTCTGATGAGTCTGCATCCATCACTTCCTGTAATATCTGTGAAGGACACGCCACCTGTTCTCTTGTTGGAAACACAGGGACACAAAGCAGACAGGGGCATAAATGTGTTTAGAAGGAGGAAGGAGACAGAAGCACCCAGAGAAAACCAAATACATCAACAGAAAGATTGTGAAGTCCACTGTGGTTCCCAAAGACTGAAAGTGGGAAAGCACTGCCTGCTTGACACCTGATGACAGATTCATAATTCAATTCTCCCAATCTGCACTACTATCTGCTCAACAGCAAAACCTGTTGGGAATCATCCCACTAGGACAGGGGCTCCTAATTCCAGCCTCGAGATCTACTATCCTGCAACTTTTTGATGCATCCACTCTTAAACACACTTCAATCAAATACTCTCATCAATAGTCTCATCAGCATTAGTGGTTCTGGCCAGTGCTGGAAAACAAGCTGTTCATTTCATTCAGGAGTGTGGAAGAAGAGAAGCGTCTAAAATTTGCAGGGTAGCAGCTGTCAGGGGCTGGACTTGGGTCAACCCCACCTAGAGTCTGTGAGTATTTCAAATATTTGCACTGACAGCATCATAAAAACTGAAGTTAAATTCTTTGTAGACACTGTTCACACCACAGCATTATTCTTCCATAAACCTCCAGTGAAGACTGCATATCACTAAGAGAAATGCTCACGTCCAACAAAGCTAAAAATACTACAATTAAATGCTGGAATGTTCAAGAAGTCTATGTCAAGGCCCTTACTAAGATATATCCAGCTGCTGATCAAACTGGAAATTTAAACCTCCAAATCAGGTTCCAAGAATAGATTTAAATGTTTCTTACCAGGGGCTCCCCATGGGTCATCGTCTGGCTTGGTTGCATCTCCAAATGGGTCAGAGTCATCAAGTTGTGAAGAGACACTTGGGCCGTCCCCCCAGGGATCGGCACTCTTGGTTTCCTTTGGAACACTTGGTGCCCCCCAAGCATCAGAGCCTTTGGCAGGTGGAGAACTGGTTTGAGCTCCCCATGTATCTGCAGTTTCTTGGGGTGAACCTGCTGCAGGGGCACTGAAGGGATCTGAAGCTGCCTCTGTTGGTGGACTGCATGGCACTGTAAATAGGTCGTCTTTTGATGGTGATGATGAAGCAGCAAAGGGGTCATCTTTTGATGTTGTAGAAAACGGATCCTCCTTACCCGGCGTTGTTGGTCCACCAAAAGGATCACTTTGAACAGGTTTGGTTGGTGATGAAAATGATGCTTTAGGTGGCGTTGTGGGACCAGTGAACGAGTCAGCCTTAGATATTGTTGCTTCTACTAACGGCTCCTCTTTAGGGGGTGTTGATACTGGAGCAGTGAAAGGATCATTTGCTGGGACACCAAAAGGATCGTCTTTTAAAGCACTAAAGTGATCATCTTTTGGAGCATTAAATGGATCATTTTCTGGAGTACTAAATGGGTCACCATTGGGGGCTTTAAACTGATTGTCTTTTGGTGCACTAAAAGGATCATCCTTGGGTGCATTAAATGGATCATCTTTTGGAGTATTGAATGGATCGTCCTTTGGAGCATTAAACGGATCTTCCTTTGGAGCATTAAACGGATCGTCCTGAGGAGCATTGAACGGATCTTCCTTTGGAGCATTAAACGGATCGTCCTGAGGAGCACTGAACGGATCTTCCTTTGGAGCACTGAACGGATCTTCCTTTGGAGCATTGAATGGATCTTCCTTTGGAGCACTGAACGGATCCCCATTGGAAGAAGTGAAGGGATCTGGTTTATCTTTTGGGGCAGTGAATGGATCAGGTTTGTCTTTAGGTGCAGTGAATGGATCTTCTTTGTCTTTAGGTGCAGTGAATGGATCCTCATCAGTTTTGTCTGCCACAAATGGATCTTCAGTTTTGGCTGGAGCACCCCAAGGATCTGTACTGGGTTCTTTGGGAGCTCCCCATGGATCGGATTTCACTTCCTCCTTCTTCTCCTCCTCTTTCTCTCCGCCCCATACCTCACTTGCTGCATTTTCGGCTTTTCCTGCATCCTCCCATTTAAGCTCATCTTCGCTCATCTTGGCCTAGAATAGAAAGACAAAGTACCCATCAAAACAAAGTTAGACTGTTGATCAGAAAGTTATCTCCCCTTCTGTTTTGTTGAGGAATCAACTTGCTTAATTTCTTAAGCTCAAGTAATCGTAGTTAAAATGTACAAACTTTCCCTGGCTACATCTGAGTGCATAATCTTGTTTTGTCTCACTCACTCGTCTCTCAGTCTCCTTCTTCTCTGCTTCTTGTCGAAGTCGCTCCTCTTTGCGGGCAGCAAAAGAAGCAGTCAAGTCGGCCACAGATGGAATGTTGTCTAAGCATGGAAGTCCTGAAGCTCCAGGAACATAGACTGGTTTGTAGTTAGGATCCTTGACATTGTCTGTGGATGATGCTAGTAGGAAGAGATAGAAAAAAATGACCAAAATATGTATAAGATGCTGACACAAGTAAAAGAAACAAGGGAACCAGAAAGTGTTCAGCGGTCATACTTCAAGTCCGAATGTCTTACCAGCAGAACTTTTGGATGTTTTTTCTCTGGTCTTCATAGCAAACTCTCTTTCTTCTTTCAGTTTTTCATCATCCTCCATAAGAACAAGAACAACCTTGGCCTTCTCTCTTACATTCACTCCCTGTGACAAATTTAATGATATTATTCCTTAGTTGATTTGACAAGTTACAGACTAGGCATGAGCCAGTTGGAGGTATCAAGGTTTAGCAATGTTTTAAACAGGTAAGCAGTCAAAACTGCAAGTATTTAATTCCCTGCTTCTCCTGTGGTTCATGCAGGTGAAAGCTCCAGGGTGATGAAGTAACACAGCACTGAACCTTGGCCAGAAAACAGATGATTATTATTGTTGAAACTAGAGGGGTACCACCTATCAATTTAAGGTGACACGGTTTATAGTTGGCAAGCAGAAATCAGGATGTACATATTATAATATCATTATAAATGTAATAATAATGATAAGTTATCATAGCACCAATTACAATAACTTTGAACTTTGATTATCTTGTTGTCCATACCATGACACCATGAATAATTTCACCAGAGGTTAACATATCATCATACTCTCATATCGACCCAGGTTTAGTACTGCAAATATGGAAGAAAATGTAAAGAAAAACATATAAACTTTTTCCAAAATAATGTTTATCTTTAATAATTTATATTTAAAATCTGCCAAAGCAATCAAGACCATGAGTGTTTCTTCTAAAGGCTTTTACTGAGTCAATCCAATATTGCTTAACACCAGGCCTAAAGGTTATGAAGGTAAAAGGCAATGAATATTTTAGCACCAATAATGGATACTCTTAATGCAGTTCAATAAACTCTGTACTGGCTGAGCAGAATGCTAAATGCCTCAGATAAAAACAAGCTTCACCTGATCTTTCCCATCCTTTTCCACAAAACGATATTCTGTGAGAGCTTTGACAATGTAGATGTTTTCTTTCATTTTCAGCATCACACGATCATCACCAGTCTTCAGGAGGTACTCCAACAGAGTCAGAGACTGGGAAGAAAAATACAACTCAATTAGCTCATTACTTTAGCAGGTACAGCTGCAGATCAGCTGGAACAGTGATGACATTTTAGCCAAACAGATGTCACAATTATGAGTATATCCACAGCTTAAATAAATATCTATGGTGTTGATTAGGACTTCAAAGCACATAACAGTCCTTTAATGCACTACTAAGGTTTATGAAATTATTTAGATGAATAAAATAAAAAGTGCAAATAGTAGAATGTTGGTGTTTTGAACAAAATAATTAAAAACCTGTTGTCACAGCAACTCTTTCCAATGAAAGCATCATTGGAAAGATACTTTCATTGGATTAAGTGATCCAACTGAGGAGTAGTGTTTGCAAAAATTTTAAATGTTACGTCATCATTTATTGGTATTAATTTACAAAATGCTTCTGGAGAAAGAGCTGCTTTACCGATGTTGAAAAGGAAAAATCAATCGATAATGTGTTGGATTCCACATTTCAGGCATTAAAAGATTAAAGCTGTCCTGTAAAAAACAGATCTCAATGCTAAACAATTACTTCTCCAAGAACAAAAAATGCTCAAGACTGTCAATAAAATAAATTAAATTTGTTTTAATTTGCCGTTTCTCATCATCGTCTTCACCTTGTGAATATGTCTCCAGTTCTTGTCGTCTTTCAGGCGTTTCCAGAGCATTGTCATGATCTCGCTGCAAGCCACCGCATTATAGGTGAGATCAGAGATGTCAGCCATCTGAGAGCTGGAAGGACCCCATGGATCATTGGATGTCGCTTCTCTAACCTGCAGAAAAAGCAAAAGGAAAAGTGCAAAGGTGCTGCAAAGCAAAGGGAGGAATACTGTTGCAGCAGCAGCTGAAAAAAAGTAAAGAAACAATGACTTCAGCACTGTGAGAGATTTGTCTGCAGTGTATCATTTTACATTGCAACCTTACAACCCCTCAAGGTGTAGCATTATAGCAAGGTGTAGCAAGAAGATAAAGGTGTATAATGCTACACCTTCATCTCAAGGTGTAGAATTATAGCATTTACTGTAGAAATTCTGAACTGAATGTGTTTTTTATATTTCCTTCATCTTCAAGATTTCCACTCTAATTGGTATTTGGCGCTCTGCTTTTATATTTCAATTAGTTTTTGAATAGCAAGTTAGTTAGTTCACCATTTAAACAATCAAAAGTCTATAAAATGCTTGAATATGAATCTTGATTCTACCTCAATCCAAGTAACAGATTATAATAAAGAACCTGAAGTGAATACAAATTTGTAAGACTGTGAATAGGTACATTTCTGCATGCAGATGTATTATTAAGTCCTTCTGTTAACACAGAATATTATACGTTAAACTGATGGACAAATCAAGACAAGTGAAAAAGCAGAGGTTGCTTTTCGAAGAAAGAAAAGACACAAAACATCTTCATGTCAGGACCAACATAATCACTAAACATTTAAAAACTGTTTGATGCTACCTGCTGACTCACATAAAAACAACCCAAAAACGTGTTTCTTTTACCTTGACCTCAGCCTCAGAGTAATTCTGGACCAGGTTCTTCAGCTGCCTTCGAAGCATTGAAGACGTCATGTTGACAAGCGGAGGTGGGGGATGCGACCACCACAGTCTGTTCAAGAGAAAACACATCAAACAATGCGGGACAGATCCAAATCCAGGCATATTTAATCACACATATAAATACATAACGACAGATACCTTGAGTAAATGCTGCCTCTTTTGTTGAACTGTTAGCTTAAATTGCTTGCGTGCAGGTTGTAGATCAGTGACCTTTCATCTTGTTGTTCTCTCTGCCGCCTGACTGTACTGGTTTTTGTATCAGAGAGTCAGAAACCAGATACCAGCAGCTGCAGAGATGCAACCAGTCATCATTAAAAGATGCTGCGCCAACGTTTGGATAGACCAGATAATTATGACAGTGCTTGTTCCCTTCTGCGACAAACACAGATCCTCACCTACTCTAGGTTTGCCAACTGTTTTGCTAAGCTATGAGCTAGTTAGCATGCGTGTAAGAAAGAACAAGCAAAACCCTGGCATATTATAATAAAGCAGGATGTTAACTCTAAGCTAAGGCAGCTACACGCAGATGCACTGACAAGAATAAAATTGAAGAATCATATTTCAGCACCTCGGAGAGCGACTCAAGACGGGGCGCTACCGTCAACATGGCTAACGGTCTACCCTTGGTGTCAAGTTTGCAGGAATTAGTTACATATAAAATAAAATGCGAATCAAATGACTTCTTTTATGTCAAAAAACAGGCACTGTTAATAGTTTAAAGTAGCGCCAAATGGTATGGATATTTTGTAAATAAAACGAGACGTATTCTAGAAAACACTGACCAGAGATATTCAGATATCTTCGAGCAGACGACACGAAGCTACGGTTTCCGCTTCCGCAGATATCAGCACCTGTCTGTCCACGCCCCCAACCTAGCCGCCCACTACCATCCAATACTGCTACCTACTATTTATTTATTTATTATTTTATTAATTTATTCTTTAGATAACCGTTTTTTTTCACTCCATGACTACAATGTAAGCATTAAGAACTGATATCAGCTAACGCCGAGGTGAAGTAAAGAGGTCTTCTTTATGGCAAGCCATTGTAACATATAATTAAACCGGGGGGGTGGGGGGGAGAGAGAGAAATATTTGCCCAATGTCCACTGGCTTTCACTTGCTACTCCTCTTATTTGAACGTTGTTTTTTGTTTGCTTGTTTTTCGTCTTATTGTTTACTTTTATTTTCAAGGTTCCCTGTTATGGATATGTCATTGTCTTTCCAATACACCGTGTTATTTGAATGTTAGCTTGAACATGTTAAATGCAGTCAACACAAACCAAATCTAGTTCTTCTACATGGTTTATGTGTTTAGGAATGCCAATAAAGCTGAGATGATTTGAATTTATTTGAAAAGACAAAGCATGCAACTGACAGATTTAGTCTTTTTAATTATTTTAGATATGACCTAAACACAAATGAATTGCTGATCTGCTCACCTGGCCAATGAAGAACAAAATTATGGCAATTTAAGATCCGTTCTCATAATTATATGATAACATGTCTCGCCATACTCATGAACCCGTTAGAAATGGGCTGAATAAGTGACTCACGACCACGATCCTCCCACATCAGTACTCGGGATAAGATGGCGGCCGAGGGAGAGTACGAGTCGATCCTGTGCGTTAAACCAGATGTCAACGTTTACCGCATCCCGCCTCGTGCTTCGAACCGCGCGTACAGGTAAGACAACACCTGCGGGGTTAAAGCAGAACTACTTGAAGGGGTTTACTAGTGGTCGGTGAAGATCCGATCCTATACATTCACATGGACGCCAAGCCACAGAGTTCCACTAATGCAAGTGAAACTGTAGTAATTCAGTTTTTCTGTTTGAATCACGTCCCAGCTGTTGGAGAGCTCCGTGTTTGGCTTCTTGCGTGACGCGGTGTGCGGTAAAGGGTTCTGGTTATTTGTCATCATGCCGCCTGGATCAATACGGGCAGTTTGCCAGGACAGTCCCCGACACTGTCCATAGGTTGGAACTGATTGCTGGAACTGCTGACCCGGGAAACACATATTGAAAACTAAATCGAAAGTCTATTTTCCTTTCATCATCACATACGGATTGCTGCGTGTCCATCACGCTGGTCACTGCATGGGCGGAATCCTGAGGGCAGAAATGGAAAGTTGGGCCCCATGCTGTTCTGAGGAGTAATGAACATTTTTAATCTGAAAAGGATGGATTTTGATTTTTGTGTTATCAGAACCTGTGCTAATTTCAACATTTTATTTTTTATTGTGCATAACAAGATTGTCAAGCAAGAAGATTTTTCTTAATTATATTTTTTAGATAAACAATCTTAATATTATAGAAGTGCAGAATATTGATAAAATACTTATAAGATTGAAACATAAGTAATCAAAAATCATTACTTCTCACTAGCAAAAGGACCTGAGATGAAAAAGATGAATCTAGCAGCAGGATTAATACAGTAAGCAAACTCCTGAACTTATTTCAGGTGTTTCTCTCCTGAAATAAATAAATAAATTGGACTGTAATTTAAACTAATCTACGGAACCTGGTGCTGCAAGGTTGAAGACCTTGTCCTGTTAATAATAATACAATATTTTTCTTTTCTTTTTTTCAAAATCTCTTTCTCTTTCTTACTGTTTATTCAATGTCACATGCTATTTTTATTTTTTCTTTTATTATGTAAAGCACCTTGAAATGTCTTGCTGCTAAAATGTGCTATACAAATAAAATGTGATTGATTGATTAATCACCTTATGGAAGCCCTGCCCAGTCACATCCTAAACCCCCAGAATTTAAGTAGGGTGCGTTTGTTTTTTTGCAGTTTATCTTTCAGGAAAGTAAAATGCTCATGGAGCTCAGTTCTACTTGGAGCTTGTTGTGTGCAGCTGATCACAACACGATGCCTTGAGTTAAGTCATTTCAGCACTGCACCTGCAAGGAAAGCTGAATAAACATACTGTTAGGATGTGTAATCCCAGCAGACCTGCAGCTCTGTGACTATTCACCACAACCGTTTGTCTGCAGGGCTGCTGACTGGAAGCTAGACGCTCCGGACTGGTCCGGTCGAATGAGAATAACGGCCAGAGGAACAGTAGCATACATCAAACTAGAAGACAAAGTCTCAGGTTGGATATGAAGCTTGTTGGCTTGATGTTTTCTGTCGCTCTGAGTCAGACTCCTTGGGTAGTGGAACTCCTGCTGACGCTGACATTTCCACTGAGAATGAAAACACAACGGTGTTAAGGTCACACAAACTGCATGCACATTACATTGCTGTCATGGAAAGCGTGTACTTTTGACACTTATACAGTTTGAAACAAATAAGCTGTGCAGATGAAGGAGCCATTATTTATCTACAGTTTTTAACACATGTGCCCTGTGGTGCTGCAGGGGAACTGTTTGCCCAGGCACCTGTGAAGGAATACCCCGGCGTCGCTGTGGAAACCGTCAGTGATTCCAGCCGATATTTTGTTCTGAGGATACAGGATGACAGCGGTGAGGACACTGTCTGTAAAAGTATTTACACCCCTTAAAGGTTTTCCCAGTTTGTCATGTTACAACCACAAACTTCTGGGTATTTTAATTCTTTTTTTTTGTTTGATCAATTCAAAGTAGAGAAACTTTGTCACATGGTAGGACAAGGATAGATGGTTTTCGAAAGGTAAAAGATTTGAAATGAACTTGTATTGATTTCTGAGGAAATACTTTTAGAACCGCCTTCTAGCTGCTTGTCTCTGATAGTGGCAGTTATGGCTCAAAGTAGTTCAACCTCATTCAGATTTATCAGAGATCCTCTGTGACCATAAATGTTTAATATTTTTACACCGTGCTACTGAATCTAGGTTTAGACTTTGAACTAAATCATTCTATCATCTCTCTGGCTGCATGTTTAGGGTTGTTTTTCCAATTTGAAGTATTTTTTTTGTTCTTCAAAAGGTTTTTATTCCAGGATTTCTGCCAATAACAGATAACATTTCTATTTGAAACCTGTAAACAAATCCACGTTTTCTCCCATCATCTGTTGCATGCAGGCCGCAGCGCTTTCATAGGAGTTGGCTTTGGGGACCGAGGAGACGCTTTTGATTTCAACGTCGCTCTGCAGGATCATTTCAAGTAAGCAAGAAGGCTCAGTGTGCAAATGTATATTCAGCTTCAAAAAAAAAGGTTAAAGAATGTAATTTTTGTCTAAACTTCTTTTGGTTCTGATAATGTAAGTTTTCACAGCTTGTTTTGTTGGAAAATTCTAAGTGAAAATTGTTTGTGTTTCTGGATCTTTGTAGGTGGGTGAAACAGGAGAGTGAAATCAGTAAAAGCAACCAGCTGGGGGATTCAGGACCAAAACTGGATTTGGGTTTTAAGGAGGGACAGACAATCACACTGAATATAGGGGTAAGGAAATATCTGGATTTTCCTTAATTCCCAGATTTTTATAAAAAGTTAAGTTAATGGTAAAGCCTTATTTCTAGAAAACCTATGCAACTCCTTAATGAAACATAAAGACGAACTAAAAATACAAACTAATACAGTTCAGTTTATAAATTAGATATAAGACTAACAGAAATGTATCTAAAATACACAATACATATGATCCTTGTCAAAACTTTTAATTGTTAAAATGTTTTGAAAACAAACACCAGTGAAACCAGCTATGATGAAATCAGTTTAGACAACCTTTTTTTTTTTTGCAAAGTAGCACATATTCAACTTCTGTCTGTAAACATGCTCATTTTTTCCTCTTCTGCCTTTAACTTGACTTCATCTTTGTTCCATAAACAGCAGGGTAAAAAGAGGGATAAGCCCCGTCCACAAGGCTCAGCGGGGGTTGGACTCCTGCCACCACCGCCTGGAGGGAAGATAGCTCCGCCTCCTTCGTCTGGCTCATCTAACCACAACACAGTTCCCCAGATAGCGGGCACAGCAACAGGTTAGTAGCACCATGCTGCTGCTGCACCACGACTATATTGCATACATGAGCTCATATGAAAACTAATTGGAGGAAAAATGACTAATCTCTGTGCATCAGAATCATGGAAAAATCCCACCTTGTGCAGCTCTAACCTACATGAGTAACCCATTTTCTCAGTCAGTGTGTTAATTAGAGAATATCTGTCTTCCGGCTGCATAAAATGAATTTTAAAAAGTGTGTCATCTGTGAGCTGCATGAAATGATTTTCATATTTCTTTGTCTCTTTCAGGCTGCCTCTTGGAGTTGGACAGCAGTAACTCCAACACGGTGGTTCAGTCCAATCAGAGCTCAGATCTACTCTGGGGAGACTTTTCAGCTCCAGCGAGGTAGAGCATGACTTCACTGGTGTTGGAGATTCATTCTCATCTATTTATTTATGTATTAACTTATTGGCCATATATATAAATGTGGCCATATATCTAGCCACATTTTGTCGCAACAAATGCGGCTAAGAGTTTTTTTATTATTATTATTATTTTTCAGTGGTGTTTTGTCTGGGTGTGAATACATTAATAATAACAATACAATTAATAAAAATAATTTGATTATGTTATTTCATTTTTATATTTCATTTTATATTCTATTCTTGTCATAATTTTAGAAATTATGATTATGTCTTTTTAATCTTCAAAAAGGAAACTGTTTTCTTAGGGTAAACAGTTTCCCTAAGTGTTTTTTCCATCTTTTATTGATGTGTAAAAAAAAAAACTAATCAGTTTGTGTGTTTTGGACTTCCAGTTCTGTTCCTCCTCCATCAACGACTCAAAGCTCCACAAACTGGATCCAGTTTTGAGCCGTCGCTGCTCACGTCAGATGTGATGTTTCATCTCGCTGCATTCGTGTCCATGGCTTCCTGTGAACCTCACTGAGAGTATCTCCCACACCATCACCCTCCTCAGAGCAAAGATTACAAACCCCATTGTTCTGTTAAAGCCTGCTGACAGCAAATGAAGCATTAATGACTTAAAGCCATGAAATTATATGAGCCATCTGCAACAATATATAAGGGCTATGTGGCAGGTGTCGCTCCTTCATGTGTTTACATCAGTTCGCCTGTAGGGGTCCCTCTGAGCAGAGCTTTCTGTTTTTAGGACCGAGATGGATTTACATTTTGTCTGTGTGACAGCGCCCTCTGCTGGCACCAAATAGTACTAAATGTCAACAAATAGTTTATTAGCGCCCTTTTAAAAGTGCTGAAAATATGCAAAAAGCAAAATGGAGCTACAGAAAAATACTAATTTAAGATAAATTATATGAATATGTCTATTAAATTAGGATTAGCTCTTATTTATTTTTTGAAAAATAAAATGTAAGATTATTTTTTTTTTGAACAGCAAAAAGCAGTTGAGAAAAGAAAAGCTACACATAACTTTGTGTAGCTTTGCCCTTCCGGCTGAAGTTATTTCACTGGTTCTAAGCCATTAAATATAAATGTAAATGCAATCACACGAGCATTAAAAAAATGTGTATTTGAAAACCAGTGTGAAAATCAAAATATATATTTTTAAGTCACTGGCTTTAAAAAAGTTGCTGCTCTTGTAGTTTCACAGAGGAATTAAAATGATGGTTTAGGATGCTGAATTTATTTAAAGGTGATGGTGATATTATTGGGGAGGTATCCTCATAGATATATACAGATACATCAGTATTTATGTGGGATTATTAGCTCCACAATTTTATGGTTATATAGTGAAAATTATGTCATTGTCTTACAGCGTGTTCCGTCTCCACCAAAAACAATAGTGGTTGGAAATCCTTCTTTCCATGTGTTTTTTTCCATCTTTACTCTGTATTTTAAAGAAGCACATAAGTTAAAATATGGAATAACCTTATGTGAATCTGCTGCTCAAATAGAATACATAATCTCATGTAATCTGGCCAAGAGATTGGCTCAGAGAAAAAACGATTTCTCCTTCAGGATATCATAGGGAGGCTCTTCTGTGGCGGTTATTGTCAAGTCATTGCTCTGCTTTTGGCATTTAATGTTTTCGGTGTCATCAGTCACTCAATCAGTGCTGCTACATCTTTGAAACATCCCTTCTGCTTTGATTAATGTAAGTTTAAAGAAAAAGTGGACTGGAAGTAAAATGTTTGGTTCAGATACAAATAGCTTTTTGCCTTGGTGGACTGATGTTGTGCTGCATAATAAAACAAATAATTGCTCCACAATTGGACTTGTAAACAGTTTTGATGCCTTCTGATATGTGGAAAGTTATTATAAAAACGATTTTAACAGTGAAATACCTTGAAGGCTGGACTGCAAATGTGTGAAGTTGTTGCAGAAGGCGTTTTTATTTTAGGTGAAACTGTTTCCTGTGAGCTTGGACGTGCATAAAAACTGGAATGAGCTGGTGTGGTGTGGAAAATTAAACATTTTCCAGTCAGGATTCTAAAAACTCACCAGATGAGTCAACATGTCCTAGAATGAACTGAGCTGTTTGCTGCTGGAGCTGTGAGGACCAGCCTGAGCACTGCAGGAAAAACAAAATGATTGTGTTGCTTCATTCTGAATGTGTTAATGGCAGCAGATGAAATGTTGATCTTTTTGCTCTAAAAGTCTTATGAATTTAGACAAAGTTTACATTAATTTATTTGAATATTATTATTGACTGATTTAAAATGATCTGCATAGATATGGAAGATGTGCTGTGATCAGATCACATAAACTGTAATTGACTGGCATTGAGATATAGGACTGACTCGTTTATGTTGTCATGTGTTACGTTTACATTACTCATGTTGCCAGATCAAATATCATGTCCTTCATTTATTGCTTCTTCCATTCTGGATGTAAATTCACTGGACTAACTCTTGATTTGTGACCAGAGAGGCAATAAAACCTTTCAAAGGATGAAGTTTGTACTTTAACATTTTTGTACCCTGTCTCTTTTACATTGATATGTGATAGGGACACACAGACCTGCCACTTTATTAGGAACACCTTGCTGCTTGCTATTGGGCTGAACCTGCTTTTGCCTTCATAACTTCCTGTCTGCAGCAATAATTCTACTGGGCAAGAGTGACATCACAGGACTTCATCGTTCCTCTCCATCAGATCTCCATCTATGCTGTGTTAGATGGAGATGCGGTGACTATGGAAACCGCTGCAAAACAGCAAAATTGTGATGTTCAAAAATGGTTTGAAATTTGTGCATCCAAACGAGGAGTTTGACTCTGGTTCTGCTTTGCTGTCAATCAAGACATTTCAAATGTAAAATGTAAAAAGAGCAAAACGAGGCTTAACTACTGCCAGTAAGTATTGAATTAACTTTGACTGGTAAGTGAAGCAATGTGGGGGAAAAAACGGTCTTTGTGGCAACTTAAAGGTAAAAATCTTAACAGTTTGTGTCCAGGATGTGTAGGGTCTGCAGAGTTGCACGCTTCGCTTTTCCTGATCCTGATCCTAGATCTAGATCAGCTCTGATGATCCTCTCTTGGTACATATTTTCTTTCTAAATGATTGAAACTAAGTCACTGATGGATTATCTCTTTACATGTTTTCTCATTAACTTTTCAATCAGGTATAACAAGTGAATTAGTAACAGGTAAAGTATTAATTATTAGTTATATTTATACATCAGGCCTGTACTTTTGTTAAACCATTTCTGTTTTTTTTTTCAGATTGCAGATTTCAGATTGATTCTGTTTTTTGCCATAAGCGTGAAATATACTTGCCAACATTTTAATTTTCTCAAACTTCTAAATACATTGAATGTTTTACTGTACGGATGCCCATGACCATGAACCTAAAGCAGGCCTAATATATGTCTGAAATGTTTTATGAATGAAAAGACCCAGTGTTTCATACACCTATATTTAAACCTTTCAGATTCTCCATCCCTGTCCGTCCTGGCTGCTTCAAGCTGGCAATAAACACTATGTACTCTAAGAAGCTTGTTAATGAGGAAACGGAGACAGTCATAGTAGAAGTGAGAAATGTTGTGAGACATTCTGACATGACTTCACTGAGCTGCAGCTTTTAGCTCTGCTGACAGATGGAAACGGAGAGCATCAGACAGCTGGACAGACGGCGAGCAGATCCGTAAAAATTAATCAGGAATTCAATTCCTCTGGTTCAGAGTGTGTGATCAGCTCAGATCACACACTCAAATATCAGGTTGCATCTACCCTGGGATTCGTTTACAAAATATGCCATGTCATTGTTTCAATGTGCATCAGCCTGGTTTTCACATGAGGAGAAAGCCCAATGTGAAAAAGATTTACTGGAAATGTCTTCATCTTATATAAAAATGATTTAAGAGTGCATCCTGTTTTATTGGTGGAAGTACTGTGATAGTGGTGTCATATTGCTGGAGAGTTGCTTCTTATCAACATGGACATTTGAGGAATTTGCTTCAGACCTGAGTGTGTGAAAGGAAAATCAATCAACTTGACTGATTCTTAAAGGAAATATGTTCAGAAATCTGGTCACAAGAAACTTGCTGACAGATATAAAACAGTTTGTTTGAGGTCTAAGTTGCTAAAGAACATTTAACCAAATATCACTGGCAATGTATGTTTATACAGTCATATTTGTCTTCCAGTCAAGGTTTTTTTTTCAGATCAAAAGTACCTTATGAAAATAACTTTAAAGTAGATATTAAACAAATTCCACAATTCTGTATTAAAATATTCTTTATTGGTCTGATGTAATGCTCCAATAATAAATGTTTCATTAGCTGTAAGCAGGAAAACCCTGAAGGCCGGTTCCCTCCTGTGGACCCAAAAGCCTTACATGGGGAAATCGAACGACTGCGCTCCCTTCTGGAGATGGAGAGAGCCAGAAATTTTGAAGACAACCAAAAACTGGCCCACCTGGAGGCAGAACTGGAAGAGACAAAACTCCAGTTGAAAAGGCAGAAAGCTGTCAAAGAAATATACATCAACAAGGGCAAAGAGGCAAAGAGGGAACTTGAGCTGAAGATTTATGTCAGGAGGTTTCTTCAAAGGAGGAACTCCCAGGAGAAACCTTAGCAGGTTGTTCCTCAGACCTGAAATCTGCGGAAGAAACCAAGATTGATGCAGAAACCATCCTGGAGGATTTTGATAATCCAGGTACTGAAACCATCCAGGAGCCTGTCTGCTGATTAAATCATTTAATCAGCAGACAGTGTGATTTTCTGATATTTTGTTTTCTCATTTTGTCTCTCATAGTTGAGGTAACAGTGGTAAAACATGGACATCTAATACAGTCAATTGAATTATAAAGAAAAGCCACTAGTTCCAAGGAAAGCATATGTGATGTTAGATGGATATTAATATCAAATTACAGATTTTGAACCAGATGAAGCTACAACTGTTACTTGAGGAGATCTGGGTAGAAAATATCTACATAAAAAGATGTTTTCTTTTATCTTAAATGCAAAAGGTTTATATTTTTTGTACATTTCTGACTCAATTGCTGCTCTGAGTTTGTTGTTATTTCAGCAGTTACCCTTGTTTGAGTTTGTATACTCCAGTTAACGATTAATTAATTACTAAATGAGTTGATGATTATCCCAATAACTGATTAATTTGATTAATCGTTGTAGCCCTATTACAGAGCAATTTAAAAGCAACTCCTCATCGTGTGTGGCTCAGACCTCCTGGATGTTTTCCGTCGGCAGCTTCTCCGACCTCAGGAACTCCAGAACGGCTCCGAAGTGGGAACCGTCGCGGTCGATGAAGAGGCATCCCTGAGCGTCGGTACTGACTTTGGGCTGAGAGCCAAACAGCTCCGCCACCTTGGAGTCCAGGTGTCTTCTGAGCGTGCTCAGTGTGGTGCTGCACAGGAGACCCCTGACATTTAGCTGAACCACAGAGGAGTGCTGATGTAGGATAAATCCACAAATAATAACTTACTATAGTTATGTGATCAATTTAATAAAACTAGAAACATATGTCTCATATAAATAATGAAACATTCTAAAGTTCTCCACTTATTACTCGATGAAATAATTAAACTGGTGAATGCAGTTAAAATTTGAATCAAATATTTTTGTTGTTATTAATAGTATTGCTTCCTGTATTGCAAATCAGTTTCTCGTGAAAATATGTGGGGAACTTCATAAGGAGAAATTCTTAAGGTGGAGTTTGGGTCGGGCTACTTCAAAGGCCTCCAGCTTGTGACTCTGTAAGGTCAGGAAATCGTTGGTGGGTCAAACCAGGAGCTGCTGAACTTCATGACTCTGGTTGTTTAAAAGATTTAGGAGCTGCTGGGTGAAGCTGTAACAGACATGGGGTCAGAGCTAAAAGGTCAAATCCTAAAGTCTAGAATTATGACATTTTATCCTGAAGGTGACTTAAACACACTCTACACGTTGGTTTGGATGTCTGTCAGGTCAGATTCTGGGACTGTTTGTTAGTAAATGCATTAATTCCTCGTCTGTGTCTTTTTATATTTATTGCCTTGGTGAGACAGCAATGAAAATACCAAACATGTCAAACTTTACAGTGCAACCTTATCCAGTCTATTTGCAATGGTGTTTTCTCTCTGTGGAAGTGATGAAGGAAGGGAACTTGGAGCAATGAAGAGATAACAGTTTCATCCTTTTTTGGTTCTCATTCAGACATGAACTGATGACATAAAGTCATATTCTTTACATTAGAACATGCTTTCAGATTAAAGGACCTTCTGAAAATAACATTCAAGCAGATGTTAAAGCAGAGATTTCATTTCTAAGCTTATTCATTTCTTATGTAGTTTTTTGCAGAAGAAAACTTTTATATGTTTTTGTCCTCACCTCTCTACTTTTTAATGGAAGTTGGCAGCCGTTTAATATTCAGCTGCTGCAGATGATCTTTCTCTGACCTTACTCCCACTTCTAGTCTTCCTCTTTTCAACACATGTGCTAAAGATCAGACATTTTCTGGCAAACATGTTATATTTTAGCCTTTTTCCCCACTTTCTCATTGTGAGAAACACAGTCAGGAGATTAGATTGATATTTATTGGAAGAGAAACAAGGACAAGGCTAAAACTGCATCCATCTACTTTATTTCCTGGTTCTCTCAGTATAGCTGTGACCTTTACAAAATATATTTGAAAAAAAAAAAAAGTGATTCCTTTAATGATGCTTGTCAAGTCTCAATGTTTCATGCCAGTTCTGAGATCTAAAAATGATCCAGCGGATTGCGCTTGCATGATCACTGAGAATGTGACTTGGCCGGACGATGAGGCTAAAGATTCTGGCACGACTCTGGTGCTGAAAGGTTTTAATGTCAAACTGATTACTGAGTGTCTATTTATGAAAACACCTGGGGAAGCTTTCCTGATGGGCTTCACAGAGTGTGGTATTCACATCGGTGTATAATCTTGCAAAAGCTTTACAGTGAAATAATAAAAATGATTATTCATCATCTTAATGTCTTTGATTCACTGAAAACTTGATAAAATTCTTTCAGGCATATTTTTCTTTGTAAAAGATGCAGAGATCTGACTGGGACTGTAATGAAACTGAACTCTAGACGTGTTCATAGTTTGCAGACTACATACCATTCATGACCCGGTATGAAGGGTTACGCTCTCCAAAGTCTAGATCCAAATATATCACAGAACTCCACAGACAGTGTCTTACAAGGACATGGTAGTATTAGATCTCCACTAAACCGTCATGATCCGCAGGTGTTTGTACACTTTACCTCTTTTTGTTTTGTAGATCTGTGTTTTAGTTTAGGTCCTGGTGTGTTTTCTGTGTTTGTTTCCACTGCCTCTCTGATTCACACTCTTCCACAGCTGTTTTTCATTCCTCTGGTTAAGCTCACCTGGGTGTGCTTAGTCTTTTGTGACAAATTTCTTAAGGTAGTGGTCACAACAAAATTACACACTGACAGAGTCTAAGTTTATAGAGTTTATTGTGAAAAATTAAGGTAACATGACTGCTTAACTTGGTTTCTATGGCATCTCCTACAGTGACTAACTTTTTCACACATCCCCCCAAAAATAAACAAAATATTTGCTTAAATTACAAAAATTACAAAAATATAGCTTGCGATATTCATATTCAAGAATATAAACAGGATTTTAGATAGCTACATTTTAAAACAGTGCAATGCATGACTGCATTTTCAGTCTTTAGTCTTCTTTAACCATCTTTGCTCACCGCTCTCCTCTCCCCTCCATCTCCTTCACCGATTTAATTGCAGTCTTCCCACTGTTCTTCTTCTTCTCCTTCTCATGTCTCATCCTCTCTTTCTCCATCATCCAGTGGTCTCCAAGGTAACTCAGAGCATCCTCAGGTCGTCCTCGAAGTTGCGGCCTGGGGTCGAGAAGCGACTGGAAGAAGGAGCAGGCCAACTGTGTGAAACAGGCGAACTGAGGGGCGACAGGTGAACCGTCCTCCTGTCTGTTTCCATTCAGATCAGTGGCTCCCTGTGTGCTCTCCGTCTCAGGTTCTACCCACACATCCAGTTCATCATCAGGACCTTTTGCACTCTCAAACCAATCTCGATACTTTACATATGAGCAGCAGTCGCTGGCTGTCTCAGCCCAGGGGTGGCTGCCGGTGAGCATGGCGTATGTGAGGATGCCCAGAGCCCAGCTGTCTGTGCTGGGCTCCACAGACGCCCAAACTCTCTGCTTCTTTGTTTTCCTCATATCCCCATCCTCCTGAAAGTTACCGTTTTCGTCGTTTGTGCTGCTCCAGCTGTCCTCGTTTCCTCGAGCAATCTCAGCCTCCGGGGTGCAGTAAGGGGAACTAAACCAGACCTCTGGGATTCTGGTTCCCCTGGCCTTCACCTGGGGGAAACAAAAAATATCTTTAAATGCCACATTTAAACAATTGGTTCAGGTGTTTTTATTGGCAAGAATCTTTGTATAATGGCATATTATGCTTTATTCTGATAGTCCTGGACTGACCATGCCAAAGTCTCCAAGTTTGACCCATCGACACGCAGAGTCACACAGAAAGACATTCTCAGGTTTGACATCTCTGTGGACAAACCCAAGGGAGTGGAGGTGGGACAGAGCCCCACACAGCTGGGACACCACCCGCTGACAGCAGTCCTCCTCCATCCCTACCTGTGGACCAAGGTTTATCAGTCTTTCTGTCCATATTCTCTTATTTTTACTTTGAGCTGACAGTCCTTCATTAAAACTGCTTTTTCCTTTGAAACATTGTCCTTATCAGTCTCTTTCTTTGTTTACATGACAAATTAAAGCCCTAGCTGCATACCTCTGGTGTGATTACGTCAAAGAGATCACCAAAGAGACTGGCTTGCTGAGCGAAGATGTAATGTGACGGGGTGGAGTAAGCGATTCCCAGAGCTCTGGTCAGAGACGGATGGGTGCAGAACGACAAAGAGAGGTTGTACTCCCTCAGGAAGGAGAAAAGCGAGGTGGATTCCCGTGGGAAGAGCTTCAACGCCATCGGAGTTCCTGAGGGAAATGGAAGGAACAACATTTTTTTACTTTAAAGTTTGGTTTCTTGGAACTGTTTGGTTTTGGTTAACTAACTTTCTCACCTCTTTTTCTGTGCACAGCCAGCAGTACTTTTCCATACGAGCCTTCGCCCAGCAGCTTCAGGACCTGGAAGTGCTCTGACGTGTCCATCGCTATCAGAGATTGAGCCGTCAGATGGCACATCTCATCCAGAAGCTTTGTGGCAGCCTTGAGAAACAGATAACGAGTTAAAATGAGACTCATCAAACTGGAAAGTCAATGTATAAATGGTTAAAACTTTAAATTTGAACAAGTAGATATCATTCTTGCTAATTAGTTTTCTCTTATGAACTGAATTCCTGACACCGTTTGGGAATGCAACGCGACCGCTTCAGCACTGATTGTCGCCATGGTGACGTTGATAACATTTATCTGCAGACATAAACATGTCTGTTAATAGCCACATGAAACCTGTCGCACACACTGCTCCTGGTTTTGTCTGTTGATGTTTCCACTGCAGCTGGCACCTCTCAGGCCAAGGTTAGGTGTCAACATACAGATCCAAACAGAGGGCAGCTCATTACTTCCCATTAGATTCCAAATCAGAGCCGCAAATGTTCTGCATGCCGACACTGAATTCCTCAGCTTTGGTCAGACAAACAGCTTCTGAAAGTAGGAGGAACTTCAGTTTGGACAACGTTTTGTGCTCTTCAAACCTCATTCATTGTTGGGTTTATGTTAGGAGAGCAGAAAAAACAAAACCTTTTGCAATAATAGAAACAATCACAGTAGAACAGTGAGGCACAAAACTAAACATACACCTGGCAGATGTAGGTTCAGTTTTTACCAATATGTTTATTCTGCTTTGGAGTAATATTATGTTTCTGTGAGTCCAAACTGGAGGAAGCTAAACATTAGGGCGATGGGAAGGAGGCCTTCCAACTTCAAAGACTTGGATATCATTACAAAACATAAATCGTAAGAATAACATGTAAGAACCTTGCAGGAGGGTGGTTAGCAATTATAAAACTTTAATTACTGCAAAGTCAACACAGATTTCCTTTCCTTATTGAGAAGGGTGTAGATTATTGCTAAGCCAGTTTTTTTTTTTTTTTTTTTTTTAAGTAAAAGCTTAAATCTGGATTACCTATGAATATATATTAAGATATACCTATATTTTCCTATGAGAAACACATCTTTGTTGATGTAACATTAATTTCAATCTAAAATCTGCCAGAGGTATGAACAATTTTGAATTATATTTCGATACAATTTTGATATAAGATGATCCTGGTTGCAAGCATGTATTTAATATAGACACTGTTTATATATATAGTAATATTTACCATGCTTTACTCCATAATCTTCCCATAATCTTCCAAAATTTGGATATGATGCATTCAAAGAACAGTCAAAAATATTAAACAATCCTTGTACTCTCAATACATTTTTCATGTATTTTTTTTTACCTGCAACTGCTTCTTATTGCAGCAATAAAACTGACATATTTGCAAACTTTAAGAATTTTAAAGCTTTATATTAATCTGCAGTGAACCATTTTGATTTTAATTTCCAGTATTTGTTTTCTGCTTAGTAATCTTTACTCTTATCATTTTGAAAAGCCACATTGGAAGTTTTCAACCCTCATGGTGAAGACAAATTATTTCTATGGTCATGTTGTGAAAAGTTTTTTGCAGTGGATGTTTTCTGCCTTTAAATTGAGAAAATAAAATTATCTGCACTGCTCTCAACTTACTGTCATCTTGGAGTCCTGGTTTGATGTTGTCCCTTAAATCTGACCAAAAGAAATTACTGCTGAGGACGTCATGCAGCAGTAAGAATATTTCTCTCCCTGGTTTTCTGTGCTATAATTCTAAAGACAAAAAAAAAAAAAAACAACAAAAAAAAACATTGAGCTCTAAGTATCCAGTGGTCTTGATGGATTCACTAATTCACCAGATTTTGGACTCGATTAAATACACGTTTTCATGTCTTCAGCAGCTGCTGTTCTGTCCTCGTGTCCTCTTCTCCTCCTGCCTTTAATCTGCTGTTCCTGCTGCTGCTGCACTGCTGGACAGACCCTGAAGGGTGTCATGAATGTTTCTGCATGGGGCTGTGCAAAAGAGGGTGTGTATGTGTGTATGTGTGTGTGTATGTGTGACTTTTAATACGTGATTCTTTGTTTCATGTCATCTGGATTGTTCATCTTTCAGATTAACATTTTCCCTGCAATTTCTAAGAACGGTAGTGAAGGAGCAAAACTACGGTATAACACATGGCTCAATTTTAGGCTTTATTCTCAATATGCTGCTGTTGGGTGGAATCATCAGGAGACAGCATTGATTTTGGAGACATGTGGCTCATGAGTCTCCTAATGAACCCAGACTGACTGAATCACTCTTTATCTGGACATTAAAAGTTACATTTCACAGAAAAACTGAACCCAAATTTAAACAGTGGAAATAAATATTTTGGATCAGGTCAAAACCTCAGTATCATAATCACCAAATCTAAGTTTCAAAGGATGCTGTCATCATAAGAACATTGGCAGTGTGACCATTTTTCTCCCGGTCCAAAGTAGAGACTTTAGTTCATGTTCTTATAATCTGCTCTCTGTATTTTCTAAAAGAAATGTAGCTCTATTACAGCTAACACTGCTGCCATAACATCAATGAGGACCAGAAAGCACAATGATTTAAAAGTTTATGCATTGTCCATTTTAGAACTTATTTTATACTGACATAAATAAAAAAATAGCATTGGAAAGTCCAGATGGGTTCGATTTATTTGATCAAAAGAAAGATCTGTGTTTTCAGATGGTATGCAGTGAAATAAATTTTAAAGGCATGGTAGGGATGCAAAAAGCTAAACTTATTGTTTCACATTTTGATTAAAAAAGCATCAAATAAAAATGACTTTAATGGTCTCCTGGCCTCTTATAGCATAATAAATACTCTGTAATATTTTAAAATATTATACACTAACTCATATTAAGAATGATTAAGAGAAGTTTAATTTGTGCTTCACTGAAATTTCAGATCATGACAGTTGATTAGCAGCTCTTTAAAATTCCATCAACATTATCTGCATCACCAAATCTCTTAGTGAAACACACTCTATCTGTGCTGGTTGCAAACCAAAGTGAAGTGAGGCATTCGATAGGATTACAGCTTGCACAGAACATCTAAAAGCAGCCAAACATGTATTCAAGTATCAGATATCAGTTAAAAGTAGATATTT
>NW_015112740.1:418198-476797 GCF_001443285.1 Poecilia latipinna
AGATATTTAAACCTCAAGGATTACTGTGTTTAGTGCATTGGGGTTTTAGTGTTCCCTTCAAATTGCAAATACGGTAATATGGCTCCTCTAGAGTCGTCTGTATTTGGCTTCTGTCAGCCAGTAAATTCTTGCACCTCCTTCTCACTCTCTGCACACAGAAGCATGTTCTCTCTCACTCCATGTTCAGGGGAAGGATTTTCCTCTAACACCCAGACTCCATGTGATTTGTAAATCCCAGTGTCAGCTGTCGCTTGTGGCGTCGGCCTACATGTACTCTACACAGCTTACTCTGTTACAATGAAAGTCTGTCTGTGTGTGAGATCATCTGTCTAAGGTCCTTCATCGACACGCTGGTGTTATGTAACTCTGTTCCCCTGTTCACTCATGCAGTCCTACAGTCATCTTTTAAATAGTCTGTCTCAAGAAACATGAACATTTTGTAAATTTTTTTAATTAACCAGCTCAGTTGCGTATTCCTCTGGAATATTTTTTTATAACTATGCAACATTTATGCTGAAATGCTGCCTTTATTGCACAGGATTTTTATTCTTTATTCTGGTTTATATATTTTTATATTCTGTCTTTGTGTAAGTTGATTAGCTGTTATTGCCTGTCACTTTGCTACTGTTGCACAGACATTTTCCCATTGTGTTACAATACCAGAGATTGGAGATATAATTGGTTGTAACTTCAGGTTTTCACCAGTAGGAGTCACATTTCCATACAGTTGACCTGTAACTCCAATGATTTTTGTTCAGTCAGTTCTACTAGAAGATTAAGGTTATAAACTCCATTGTCTTTTGATAAAATAAAATCCTAAACTTCCTAATTTTGACTACTTTTACATTTTTAATGTACTTTTGACTTTTGACAAAGTTTATTAACAGCTTAGTCTACAATCAGAGCTATTTCCTGACATAAAGTGTTAAGTGATTCTTTCCACCATTCTACCAAAAACAAATTTTCAATTAAATCTTCAAATTATGCATTTAAATTCTACCATACAAGTTAATTTGGTTGATTTTGTTACAAATGTATCATATTTTCAAAATAATAAATGTGTCTTAACCTCCACACAATATTTGTTGACATAATAAATATGATTTTAAGTAGTATTGTAAAATTATGTATGAGGCTCCCTGATAAATGCATTTTTACACAGTGATTTAAAATAAATGTCTATATTTGATAATTTTGGAGTTAAAATTATAATATATTTGACTTCAAGTCACTTATAGCTTTTGGTTTTGTTTGTTTGTTGTATCAGTCCATTATTTATTCAGCACACTGAAACAATCTTTATGTTTCATTTATTTTATTAATTACATTAAATATATAAAACCAATACATTATAATCATATAAATAGCATAAGTTACAATAACAATAATACATTAATATTAATATTATATATGACATAAAACAATATTTATAAAAAAATGAGATGCCTGCATCTCAAAGCTGAAATACAAAATATAAAAACTGATAAATAGCATTCTAAATAGGTTAAAAAAATATAACAAAAGAGTTGTTACAGAATCCATATTTCTTATCCATCAGTTCATCATTCTGATCAACACCTGGCAGAAGTGTAAACAGTCTCAGTGGGGGTAAAGGTCGCAGGTGACACTACCTCGCACAGTGCATGAGTACAGTTCAAATGGCTACATGTAAAAGAAAAATATACATTTCCTCAAGCCTACGAGATTAGCCTACATTCTGCTTTCTCTTAAAAGAAATTCATATGGCAACCTGTTCAAAGAAATACTTTGTAAACAATGCACCACTGATCTCAGTCACATCATATGGAGATGGTCCTGATGCCACTAGCACTAAGAGGCTTTAGATCAACATTATTCATCGTACATAATCTAAACAGACATTTCTTTCCATTTGGCAAACATTCAATCAAATGGTGAAACAGTCAATGCCACGCTCATGGTTAGTGATGTTGGTATCAGCAAAAGTTCTACATTCAAGCAAAGAACAGTCTGAGCAAGGCTGGAAGTTCTGGTAAAACAACTGAAACTAACATTTTTAACCTCTTCTTATTGATTAGTAATCAAACAGCACACAGCTGATGCATAATGATAGCAGAAGTGCAGGAAAAATAATAAAAAATTGGGCATATTTGTTTGTTTCCAGTGGGAGTTGTTTAGATATATGCAAAATGGTCTAAGAAAAATAGACTCTAATTTCTGTATCTTCTCAGTTTATCTATTTCTAAAACTTTTTGTCTAAAAATACTTTTCACATAAATTCAGAAGAAAAAAAAGCACAGGAAATAATTTTGTCCATCCTCTATGATGATTGATGCCTAATATCATCAATGCAGTGAGAGAGTAGCTTTTCATTAAGCATGGTAAAATTATTCTTAAATTATTTAGAAAATATCTATATATCATGTCTAGAGTGAATGAAGCTGCCAGACAGTTTCCTTATTCTCACTAATTCACTTCTGTTCATAAAACTAAGCAAAATGACATTTTTGCAGAGTATTAAGAGAAAAAGAAAAAAAATGCCTAAAACGTTACGTTTTTTTTGTGAATTTGTCTTGATGAGTTTTTATACAGTCTTGTCAATATGGGAAATCTTTTGGAAAATCACATTTCTAAACTGCAGACCGGCTTAGAAAAAAGTGGATAATAAAGTTAATAAAATGTATTTTTATCCTTATTTAGGCACCGATGTGTTGCTGCTGAGATGTTTGGGTCAGCACCGCCACAGCAGATTACCTAACGCTGCCATCTTGAGGTAGTCCACTAACATGACATAATATCGCTTTCAAACATTCTGGAGTTAACAGTGGTTTTCATTGTGGAAGATGTTTCAATGCCCCGTTAGGCTTTATGTTGTCTAGAATAGCAGGGCTGCCTCCGAAAGGCCTGCAAGACCTTTTTTCTTTTTTGTTTTTAAGAATGCTTATGGAAGTACCGTAAGACTCTTTTTGACCACCCACAGAAAACTTTTAACCTGTCAGAAATTTCTACAGAGTACACAAGGGCATCAAAGGCGTTGGAGACAACAGGAAGGTTGGGTGCCACTGATGGAAGAGCCTCTTTGTTTTGCTAAAAAACAAAAAGAAGAAAGGAAATCAGATTGATTCAAATGCATAAATATACAACTATGTTGACAGAAAAAAATGAAGGTGTGGCATAAGTAAATAAGAATATGAATATATAAAAAATAATATAATCATAATCGTAACTTAATAAAAATATAAAATATAAATATAAAAACTTCTAATATGCCTTGTAGCCACTTACAAAAAAGTGTTAAAATAACAGTTATTTTGACATTTTTGCAATTTTTTAGTTTTTACACTCATTTACTATATTTATATTTAATACACGTGTTGCATTTCTTTTAACTTTACCCAAAGATGTTTTTTGCACATATATTACATTTCTATTTTTTCACCATCCTTTGGGATTATTTAATTAAGAATACATTGACAGTTTCTGTGCTACAATATCTATAATTTCTGTACTTTGGTTTCACAGAAAAATTTCACATAACGTAATTGAATAAATGCAGGAGGACCTACCGGATGAAGACATTTTCCAATGAGGTTGGACAATTGCAGAAGGTGAGAGCTGGCGCCCTCTTCTGTCTGGAAGGGCAAACTGACATTTTCTTTAGCGACCTTCAACCAGTCGATATGCAGTTTGAAGGACTGAGTGTATCCGTACATCTGAGTGAGGGATTCATTAACCTGCAGGCACATAAAACACATATTTTATTTAGGAATGAAGAGACGAGATAAGCTGTTTCAATCTTTTATCTTTATAGTCTTATACCTTCAATGACCTAAGATGGCCAGCAGTGTGATACAAGTCAGGAAGGCTATCCAGCGTGATTTTGGCATCTTCAAAGTGTTCGAGTTCTTCTGTTCTCTATTCAAAACACAATAAGAAGTAAAAGTTAAAAAAAAAAAAAAAAAAACATAATTCTTTTGGTCGATATGCCAGTAAAGGTGACAAATCCCAGAACTTTCCCTGATTCCTAGTAGGAAATTATATTTCCTTTCTTGCCAAACTGTTGCTATGTCAGTGAAATTCTAGTAAGTTAACAAATATTCAGAGGTTTAAAAAAATAATAACTGAATAACTGTCAAGCTAGAGATCAAGGAAGTTCGAAATAAGCCTTACCAGCTGATGGATTTTTCTCGATAAGTTCATCAAACTTTCCACCTGGTGGATCATTGATCCAAAAAATCCACAGTGGGAGGAGCTGCGGATGGGAAGAGATGAAGATCGGACTAACAGCTCAGTCAGAAGCAGCAGGTGGAACAGGAACGAGGAAGTCTCAGGAAGAACTGCAAAGACAGGAGAGAGGCGCACACAATGAGCCATGGAGAACTGTTTTAGTTTCATTGAAGCCTCGTTTGTGACAACAAAGGAATGGTTCTCCTTCAAAAGAATCCACCAAGTCCAGTCCAACTGACTGACTGTCATCCAGCTGTGGTTGTACACACAGCTGCACAGACAGGTGTGTGCAACGCTGCATCGGCCAGCGGCACATCTTAGATTTCCTCTCTTCTCCTTTACCCAGAAGTGCTGTGGTTGTGATTCAGAGTAAAAAAACCACAAGACTGGATCGACGCTTGTTTTCATTTCTACACCTCATGACGCACAAGATTAGCTCTGAGGCAGCTGCAGTCAGCTTGTAGTTTGTCACGACAGTAAGAAGGCCGTTTGGCTGACATAATTAAAGCTAGTTGCTGCCAAAGCAGCAGTAACACTGTGCAGCACTTGAACTGGGTCAAGCACTTTAAAAACTCCAGCTACCATTCACATTTATTTTGCTGTTACATTGCACTTGTTTATAGCATTAACGGTTTTATCAGATAACTTTAAAGTACTCTGTCATCTAGACATTTACAGTCATTCAAAAAATCAGATAAGAGCTGTGAGACGTTTGATCTCTGTGACAGGATGAAAGGCTCTGTGATATGGACGGATGTTTAGAGAGCAGAAACGTCAAACACAAACAGATTCTGCCCAGTCATGGCTCGTGTTTCTGGGAAGCCTAAACACGGCATAAAGAGCTCAACTCACGTATAATGAAATGTGGTTGAACTACAGGTTCACCAGGCCCCTGGGGGCCGATTTTTTATGGAGTTTAGACATTCTCTGTAGTCTGGCTTCCTCCCGCAGTGTAAAAAAACACATTTAATAGGTTAATTGGGCTTCTCTAAATCTGCCATTAGGTCTCACTATACATGTATAACTATGTGACCCTGTGAATAAACTGGGAACCTCTCCCTGGCTCACTGACTGCCGAGTGACTCTGCAAGCATGAAGCAGGTGTAATTAGGGCTGAATTTGGAAGAACAAGGTCCCCTGGCCTGGAGCCAGTTATGGTGCCTTAGTCTCCCCCAAACGAAAATATTTTATTCATGTAAATTATAGAGCATTGATAGGTAGAGGTCTACACACTGGCCCCATGTTGGTCCCAAAAACATGTAAAACCACAAGACTATATCTAAAACTGATGCAAAATATGCAGCTTCTTACTACTTTGGCATCTGTGGAACATTGACCAACATATCTGATGTTGACTTACTTGATGATTTTGATTTGACAAAATGCAATATTTATTACTTTCACTATAACTGGTGACTGTATGATGCTTTTAGGATGTAAAGCATCGGAAACTTGACTTGACTTCATTTCCCTGCAGGCTTGGTCATGTTTCCACTCAAACAACAACTGTTGGGCATTGAGGTGGGGTCAGAGCATTTGCTGTGCAGACAGTCTGCAGTGTCATCTGCAAATACTTCATGCATCACACTGGAATGGGTGGATTACAGCAGATGGACCATCAAGACAAGCATAAACAATGCTTTGGCTTTTCAAAAATGTTCTCAGGTTTATTTAAATGGTACATCATCAAGAAATGTTTAATTAGGGTTAATAAAGTGAATTTGTCACTATTTCTTGTGAGTTTATAAATTGTTTAGTGACATTATTGTGCTTACATTTGAATATTCCAAAAACACTTTAAAAACAACTTGTGTTACTTCAGTAAGATCTGAAAGAACAGGCTAAAGTTTTAACAAAGACTTATCAGGTCAAACATCTCATTCTGCGTTTGATGAATCCAAATAGAGAAAAAAATCATCTGAGAATTAATGGTTTGAATCCTGTACTTTAAATATTCTTAATCATTAATCACTTGTCTTCGAAGAAATACCTTTCACATCAAGATTAGCTCCTCGTCTGTAAACCTATTCACTGATTTATGCTTAAAAACCCCAAACCTCAAATCAACAAAGAAAAGGCTTGTCCGTTAGATGTGTTAGGTCATGCTGATGGAATGTGAGCTATGCAGGGTTTTTTTTAGAGCGTGCTTTCAGCCTTCTCTTGCTGCAAGAGAGACAAGCAAGCCCACCGTTCTGACTCAGATTAGTCTGCATGTGATGACATCAGCAGACTGACGCCTTGGGCTGTGCTCTTTGGAAAGAAAACATCTCCTTTGTCAAGGGTGTTGGGCCAGTTCAGACACTTTTACTGCTTCCCAGACACTAAAATGAGTCTAATTTATGAGTTTACTTAAAGGCAGGAGGTTGCCACAGTGGTTACCCTTTTATTTTCAACATAACTCTTTCAATTTCTAAATGTTCATTTGTTCTCCAGCTGCTAAATATCTTAGGAGTTAGTAGGAGGTTCAAGAACTGTGCCAGCGACTTTACATGAAAATCAATGCAGTAAATGAAAAACAAGACGTTCATGTAAACTTTGAAGCTTATTATTGACTCCTTGATCCATTTTTCATGTTAATGGTGAATTAGACGTGAATAATATCACAAAGATGTATTTGTAGATAATGTTTTCTCAAACTTCATGCTCAATGGTCCAAATCTAATTTCTAGAAAAGGTCAAAGGTCTGAAACAACAAAAGCAACTTTTTATTATTATTAAAGTGAGAGACTTTTTGATAAAATGTTTTACAGGAGTCTTGAAATTTCTGAAAAATTTTAAACTTGACTTGGTCAAATATGCTGTAGCACTAAATTAAGCTTCAGACTATGCTCTGCCACTCATTTGTCATGAATATTAGTGTAAAGACTACACTGAAATTAAGATAATTTAAAAAAATCTGGATTTGTAGCTTGAATCCACAAATTTTGAAAATCTACAATATTCAACTTTCAAGAGATGATTTCTAATGAGAAGCTCTTGAATTTTAATCTATTGAATGCATCTGATTTATTCACATGTAACTAGTGCACAGGATGCTACAGTTTAAATCTAAAAAGCTTTTGTTTGCTAGGAAGCTTGACCTCTTTATTTTGTATTCTAATGCTAAAATAGATTAGCTACAAATATGATTCAGTGTTGTGCATGCTTTGCCTTTGGCCTGATTGTCCACTAGAATGACGTCACAAACTTTGAGATTTTTCTCAAAGTTTTTTTCCTTCTCTGTTTGCTCCAGCTACCCACATTATGTGGGAGAGGGATTGCAAAAATGTAGAGCACAAGATAAAGTCCCTTATCAGGGGAATCGTAAAATGTTTCAGCAAATATTTGTCAACATGAGTCACATTAACCTCCAGTTTTAAAAAATCTATTCAGTCTGACAGAAATTTCAGAGGCATGCACTTGTGGTGAGAAGACATCTGGAAATTAAAATTCTTGCTATTTACACTGAATAAATTTGCGGTTTGATTGCACCACAAATGTTCAACACTGCATCCAAACTAAATAGAGTACTAAATCACAAACAGAAACTCTTTCAGATTAACGTCTAGCCAGGCATTTAAAATAATTCAAAATGAAGCTATTTGTTATCAGCTGCTTTCTTGGTTTCAAGCAGTAATGAAGGAGTATTCAGTCAGCAAAGGGACACACACTGGAAAACTGGAATACCTTCAGTCAACAGTTGGAAAATTACTGAGAAAGAAATCAGCAAAAACCTAAAGAGACGGAGAGAAAAAAAAACCTGAAGAAAAACATCCAGAGGCAGAGCAGTGTACAGTCATGTATCTGGCTGAGTAAACAGCTGTGACAGCATTACGGCTCACAGTAAAGTTGCTTCAGAGGCAGAGTGAATGGGCCGTCTTTGATGTGCAGAGCAGGCCGTTTCGTCAGAACACATTCACTCAAACATGAAACACAAACAAGTGCGTGCAGTGTCTCACATAATCGCCCGCTTCCGCAGTTTCCGTTTGAGTTCGTGCCCCCTTTTTTTTTTTTTTTTTTTTTTTTTTGCTGGGTCAGACAAACAAACACTGGAGTTTCCTGTGTGTGCTCAGTGGACGCCTTATTTCCTCTGCTCTCTTTGCTTTTGCTCTCAAGGACAGCGAATCGACTCATGAACAGGTGCTCTGTTCGCTTCAAAGAAGTCTTGGCTTTGACTTTCATAAATTAATGCTTTTCTAATGTTTACAGTTTTTAATTCCACGCTCCTGCTGTGAGCTGGCTCTTGTTGTTAAATGTAAAATATGCAACATTAATGTGGCATGAAACAGTATTAGTAGTAAATTAGTAACTACCGACTCCTTTTTCCTCAATTTTTAGCAGTTTAACTTCCTTGACTTGCAGCTTCTGTGTGACAGTTTGTAACTTCGGGTTCTGGGTTTAATCAGCAACAGGCAGCTGCTTCCAGCCATAAACTCGATGAAAATCCCCGCTCTGGTCTGCACCAAACAGAAAACAGACACAAACTGGCTGGTGGATTTTAAAACACACACTTCCTTTAGCATCACTGCATTATCATCAAATTATTCAGGTGGACAAAACCACAACTTTTTCTATGAAACAAGCAATCTTTCTGCTTACAACCACAGCTTATATCATGCAAACTGGTGATTTCCTCAAATATACAGATGCAAAATCAAGCTTAGAAACAAAAAGCTTGGATTTAAATGACCCCAAGGCACCACCCTTTGCTGTAATTATCTAACAGATTTTTATTACCTCCCTTACGTTCTCACTATGACTGAGCTCATGAGTGGTGGCAAGAGCCAAGTTAGTCACATCATGAGAAGTTTTTAATGTTATAACTGCTGCTCTGACTCTATATATGGGCAAGTTTATGGAAGCAGAATACTTCAACACACATTTACCTCAGTTGAATGATGTACTCTCTTGTCTTTCCCATTTTGAAAAGAAGTTTAGAGAAATGCAACTCAGTGTTACGTTATGCAAATAGACAATTGTTGTTAAATCAGTCAGTTTTTTTTTGCTTGCTATATCTACATCCTGGTAGATGATGGTTCTAAATTTACAGTTTTGAAGAAAAAAAGGTTTAAATACATTTAATCTGATTATAAAAAACACCACTTCTGTTATTCCATAATTGGAGTTTCCATGTTTTCAGTATGACTCTGGTTTCACATTACAATTACAGAGAAATGCATCATGCTGTGTCATGCAGTCCCTCATTTGTTCACTATCCTGTGATGTCTTTTTGCTTAGTTACAGAGGCTTATGTCATGATTAAGTAAGTGAAAGTTTATTCAGCTGTCTGACATTATTGACTCTTATTGTTGAAGTGAGTAAAACTAATGACCTTCATCTCTCTGCAGTTTGTTGATTTGTATGCAAGTCAAGAAAGCTGAGATCTCTGGTTCTATAAAAAAGGTGAAAATAATCCAAAACCACCTGCCTTGGCCTGTAAAAAGTGGATATTGATCATATTAAGTCATGTCTGAGTAACTGGATAGATGTGAGCAGCCACAGTTTCAAGTAGCAGCGTTCTGTTTCCTGCCCTATAACCACGGTTGACACATGCAGTGTAACGTTACTACAGGGTATAACTCTATCCCGGACACAAGTCCAAATGCAACCTTCTAATCGTTGCTCTGTCTTCATTTCTCTGACCCCCATCTGGATGATACCACATATAAAAGAAGCTGAGCCACCGGCTTTCGCATGAGTCATGGCGTATTCACAGCGTCAGCAGTTATGGAGACAAAGAGGTGAAAAAAAAACAAGCTTCTTGACTGCTGTGTATTTTCAATTGTAGTACCACATTTGATCACTAGGGGCAATCTGCTAAGTGCTGACTCATCACAGGAGTCAGGATCGATGTGGCTACAGGACAGATTACTTTAAGTGTCCTGGTGATGTGCAATGATGACATCGCTGTCTGCAGGAGTGACTCACTTTTCTTGATTAGTCTTTTTCTTCTGATTTATTCAACCGTCACCATGACTTGTGCGACATTAACATTAATACAGGTACTATAGCCAGATGGATAAGAAAGAAAATGACCATATGTCCTTAAAATCTATCAAAAACTTAAAGGAAAATACATCAAAACACTACTTGTATAAAGATTCATTCAACCAAAGTCTCTGAAAACTGAAGAAGAATCCTGCTTTTATGCCATTACACAATGCAAAACTTCACCACCACATACAAGTTTGGACCTGTAAATTCCCCCAAAACCACATTTTGTTTTCTTCACTTTGCTAGAAAACAAAACAGAGGAGTCATCACAACATCACCAGCCTCACTTTCTTACCAAAGCCGTGCAGCACAAACACAAAGCCAGTCACTGCTGCTGCTTTCAGTGACCAACACGATGTGTGAGGAGTCCATCCCCCAATTAACACCAACACTGTGTCCACTTAATGACGCAAGACCAAACAGAGAGCGCGCTCCATCTGGCAGGATGAAACCCACAAGTTCCCTGATTTACATGACACTCACTGAATCACTACAATCATGTCACTTATTCAGTTTCACTAAGTTTTGAACTTTTTAACACATCAATGAAAGTTGATTGGTAAAAAGCCTACCTTTTCATGTAGTTTTGATTTGTTGTTAGGAGCGGCTAAATTAGTTCAGTTTACATAAAGTTGTTTAAATGAGTACCCTAACAAACAGAAGATTAAAATGGATTTTACAGACACAATAAGAGTGATTTCAGTGAAAATTCATTGCTAAGTAAGGAGAATATTTCACCACAGATGTTTTGAGGAAAGAAAAATACACCAATTTAGTTCTTGTTGGAAGTATTTGGGGAAATCCCTACCACACACACACACACACACACACACCCATACACACACACACACCTCCACACACACACACCATCTTGCACACAAAGGATTATCCAATCACAGCCAAGCTGAAGCCAAACAGTGGGTCATTCAGATTCCACATTAAATAAAAAAAACACTTCTCATGCTTCAGTCATGAACTAAAACATCTCATTCATTCATTCTTTCATTGACTCTCACTCTCAAACATTCACAGGCGAAAAGTAAAAGTTAAGACCACGTGTAGTGAATACCACTCCACCCCACACCCGCATCACTACCACCACCTCCTCTACACAAACACACTCCCTCTTGCACACACACGCACGCACACAAACAAACACACACATGATGTTTTCCTCTAAAAGTATGATGAACAAACTTACATTTCATCTTTAGGCTCCTGCTGTAGTAAACAAAAGTCCCTCTGAGTCCAGTGTGAGTACTGTACGTGTGTGTGGTTGTGTTTGTGTGGACAAAATGTAAAAGTTCCCTTTTATAGCTTGGAGTATGACACATCACCTGAGTCATCAGCCGTAGCTGCCGCTTCGACGCCCACGCCGTCCAGCCTCCCCTCCTCACCCCACTTTATCTGAACAAGCTCCACATTTCTTTGTTTGCTGAGGTAACTCTGAATGAAATCGATCTTATATCGAACAAGATGAAGTCCTAGAAAACATAAAATTCCTCTCCATCTCAACACACAGCAAACTTTTCGAAAGATATTGGAAAGGAAATAGTGTCAAAAACAGGAGAAGGAAGAAAATTTTGTTTATTAATAAAATAATGGAAGTTTGCCTCCTGAAATCCCTTTATTTTTCTCCAGTCATCTTCAAATGTACCTTTGTGCTTATGGACACAATAAAAAGTGACATTACAGATTAATGATCAACAATCTTAAAAATGTCATCAAACTGAACAAACAGAAGCAGAGTGGCTTTCTGCCATAGTTGGAAGCAACAAAATTGAATTAAATAATGTTTGCTGAAACCACCAATAAATTTTACTTCTGCTATTTATCTTTTCAAAATGATCTTTTGAGGAAAATGTGGAACAACACTGTTTATTTCTGAAATATTTAACACTAACTTCCTGGTAGGAGAAAGACAAAAATAGCTCTACAAGTTATTCAGCTTTGCCAAGAAGTGAAAGGTTAAGATTGTGAAATTCAACTGTTTACTTTTCAAAAGACAAACTCACGTCAGTTTGCATCTTTGAAATTCAACACTTTGGATGGAAAAAGGATGATCCAGTCATGTTCATTTTTTTAGATTAGTCATATAGTTAAATCTGTGGCAACATACAAAAGAAAGAAAGAGAAAAATAAGGTCAACATGTTAACAAACCCTGAATCTTTTCATAAAGTTTTTTTTTTTCTTTTTCACATTTTAACACCTTTATTTGCTACTTAGGTCAATTTGACATTACCTTAGTGAATGTAAACAATAGGAGACCTCACTTCAAATCTTGAAACTTATTCATCAAAATTGAGGTGAGTTTTGGTCAAATGCTCTTGTTCAGTTAACATAAAGACATTAATCAAAAACAAACACAATAAACAAACAAAAAATCCACAAAAAACAATAATGACCAAAATCTTTTGTACTGTTCTGAATTTGCCTTTTGGATCCAGAATAAGCAGGTTCAGACAGATGCTGTAAACTGGCTAAGATTTGCAACTTCACCGTTATGTGTCACCAAATCTTTCACATTTTCAAACAGAAAGAAAACAATCAACAATATTTTTTTTAAAAATGTACAAATTCTCTGATTCTCATCCCAAAAAACTCAATGGATAGTTTGGACTAAACATTACATGACTGCAGTAGTTTCACAGCTATAATACCAGCATACCTCAATACACATTGAAATACAGTGGAAACAGTGCTAGCGCTACCACAAAAGCTAACATCTTTCTAACTTCCACTTTGGGATTTACAGCCAATCATCTCCAAGAAAATGAATGGAGCTCCTGTATTATATGCTTTGCAAACACCAGCTAATAGATTGTCAAGTAGCATTGCTGCTACTTCCTTTCTTACTTACTTGATATTACAGTCTGACCATTTTAGTTTACTCAGCATAATAAATAACCCTTATATTTTAAAATGTCATGCTCACCAGCTGTAAGGTGAATACATTCTTTGTGGTCAGTCTAATGTCCAGTTTTTTGTGTTTCATAATAACTGGTCGCCACCAGTTAAAGATTGTATTTTCCCTGCTCCTTTTCTGTGGTTCAAAGTTAGTGAGAACCGTTTTGCAGGACTTGAAAAGAAATAACCACTTTCAGTGCTATGTACATATTGTGAAAATGAGTTACTTTCCTGTCAGGGAACCTCTTAGTCTTTTCCACAGCATGTTGTAAATAAACTAAAATAGTTTTCAGTGAGATTAAGGAGAGGGCTGCTTTTTCTTTAGTTGTAAACTGCAGATCAGCTTCCAAAAAAGACTCAGAAATTAGTAAAACTAGCCAAAAAAGCTCCTAAAATTCTAAAAAAGGATTTTGTTTTTCTTTGTTTTTTTTCCATGCACACCAAATATAACTATATAGGGGGTTATTGCCTTGAGGCAAGTGTTCATTTGTGCTTTTATTACACTTAACAAGCTAAAAGTCTACATTTAGAGTTTGGTTGAGGCCTAACGCATTTAACCGTCACAGTGGATGGTTGAATTTGACTCATGCTTTTAATTGTGATTCATGTTTATAATAACCTTTTAGGCGACGATAATGATTCTGAAGATTTTTATGTCAAACATCACAATGTTTGACTTGGACTACTTTTAGTTTGTTGAGGTGTCTCATGAACCAGTTGATCAGTAATGTGTTTGAGTATTAACAGATTGACGTTGGCAGGATGTAAACAGCATCACCGATGGAAAAAGATTAAAAACACTGTGGGTTTATAAAGTTTGAGTCAGAACTCTTATTGACTTTTGCCATCTTATCTGTAATGGTTATGAATGTCAGAATAGCAGACATTTTCCAAGCCTACAATGGATCTCCGTAGATCTAAAACTTTGGGGTTAAACCTTTGGAAAAAAAGAAAAGAAAAAAACAACAACTACCAATAAATGTTATACATGCAAAGGCTAAGAAATGAAAGTTCAAACAAGAAAAGCAATATGTTTTACGAGTTAACTTTGACTGCTTTCCTTTTTTTACTCTTTAAGTTCTGACTCCAAATTCAACAACAACTATGGTGACTCAGGTTGTAGAAGAATCACACATTTCATGTTTTCCAGATGTTCACTTGGCAATTGTTGCGATGTTATGGGCACCAATTAGATGTGACTGCTTTAAGTTTGGTTCATAAAAACAGTCAAACTCTGCACATTCCTACTAGGAATGTCAGCAGAAGACACTATTAAAGCTGCTGAAGTTTCTGTTCAAGTCACAACTTACTCACTTGGATTAAGTCACTCCAAACCAAAGCGTCAGCTAACAAACTGTAAATTCCATCTAATTGGAGCATCATTATCCCACTTTGTTCAGTAGATGGTTTGGCTTCATTTTCAACTGCATTGTCAGGGTGGATCAAAGTGCCTCTGCAGGGTGACGCTGCAGAGTTTCCAAGAAGCCACCAGCTTTTTCCTCCTCCTTCTGAAAGATACTGATAGTTCGGTTCCCACCCACCAGGATGCAGTAAAATGAGCTAATAATATATTAATCCTTGTGGGCTTTAGATTGTGTTTTTCTATCAATTCTGGGAAGATTAACTTTAACCCAGAGAAAGTATGCCTGGAAACAAGTAATAACGCAGCAGACCTTCTGTGTATTGTCATCAGATGATGCCATATGGGGTAATGGAGAAGGTGTGTGTGTGTGTCCGGGGCTCTGACGGGGGCTGGTCCTGAATAAAGGGTTTTCACTGTCAGACTCACTTGTTTCATCATTTCCCCAACCACCCACGTTCCGGATATCTCTCTCACTTTGGAGCTCCTGCTCTTTTTGTCTTGTCTGACCTCTGCTGAATGGAGGAATGTGAGGAATTTGGCTGTGAATGGGAAAACGGGGGAGACATCATTCAAGTCACTGACAGATCCAGGTTTTTTCTCTTTTTTTTTTTTTTTAATTTGATACCACCCAAAGTTTATACATCTTTCTGAAGGAGTGTTACTAAATCACTCTTGACAAGGAGAAGGCTTCCGTTGGAAGCAGAAAAACAGTTTTGAAAGTTTTTGACCTCTTACAAAAAAGAGACGGCTTTTATCAGACACTTCAAACAGCACAGTGGCACAATGCGTGCATACACTTTGACCCTGAGGGTTATTTTTAGGGATTACAACACCCTGTGGCCTCTGCAGATACCCACAAATTTAACTGGCACTTCAATTAGAGGGAATTTACCATGACAGCCAGCGCTTGATATCCCTATAGACACCAACTGAAGCATGTCATCAAAGCAAAGGCTGAAGGAACTAGTCTCGACAGTCCTTCCTTTAATCTGTTACACTTTGGGAATCTAGTGTTCTGTCTGAAACTCTAACATTATGGTGATCTCATCCTGAAATTTCTTCCCTAAAAGTTTGTGTCATCACACATAAATATTGCATATGCCACTATTTTCCAGCAAAGACAGACATATGTTTCACTTTCCCCAGTCTGTAGGTTTCATAGAACAAGAATGTAGAAAATTCTCCATCTGCTGCTTTTTTTTCTTTTATACAATTACTGAAAGAATTTGAGGTCTTGGAAACATATAGACAGATAAATGTAAACCACATGTTTGGGTTAAGTGGTCCCCAATCATTTCTGAAGAATGACAAATATTCCAAACCGTCAGCCAAAGTAATGAATAACTATTTTTAGATGCAAAAGGACAAGGGACCAAGCTTCCAAAGAATATTTTAGAGGCCCCACTGGGCCTTTTTTAAAGTCATGTAGTCAAAAACAGATGACGTTGCGGCATTCATCATCCATGCAGGAGATGGAGGGATTTTTCCAAGGTGCATAGTTAACATGCAAGGAATTTCAGCTGAAGTCACACAACCATCACGGTTAAAATATTAACATCTTCATTCTCTGGACTACCTTCTGCATGTGATCTTAGTCACATGTCAAAGTTAGTTAGTAAGAATTTGAATAAAAACATGAGAAGAAAATATGTTTAAAGTTTTGAATGTTTTCTTTATGCAGACTCTTTATGCAGACTCTTTGTCTGTAACGATGAAGATTCACTCACCTTGAACTGAGTGACCCCATAAAAATATTACTAAAACTTTAGCTCAGAAAAGTCATTTTATCACTCGGTATAAAAAGGAGATTGTTTCATCATGGCAGCTTGCTCTATTTTCATCTAAACAATTTTCACAGAATTAGTTTTCTTCAAGTTTTGTCAACAGTGTAAGAAGTGTTCAGGGAGATCCTGGGGTTTTGGATCATGATAACAAAACTGAATATATTCTGTTAAAAGTTTACATTTCATTAGCGTACAGTTAGGGACGTTTTCAAATCATGTAAAGTACGCCTCCTTACTTATTTGGCACAAATCAAATATTCTGATTCCATGAACAGTTACAATGAATCCGTGCTTTCAGCAAGCTTTACGTTTGTTCCCTGACGACACTCTGGAAGTTGCCTGAAAGTTAAAAATGACCCATAAACAATCACACACACAGTGGTAATTTCTCAAAACAGATCAAAGGAACTGCAGGCTTCAACTTTCCTGCTTGTAAATCAGAGGAAATTAATGAGGCCAAAGTGACACAAGGATTTTTTTTCTGTCACAGCAGCTCCTTTGAAGCCATTTGTCTGGTTAAAATCTTGTATGGATTCCAGCGGGGAAGGAAAGTGGCTGACTTGCTAATTTCTTCATCCACATCAGTCAGCCCATTTTTCTGATGACTTCACCATTATTCTTTTCCGGTGAGTAAAATATTCACCTTCTGATACTACAGAGTTCAACCTGTAGAGCCGATTTTTTCTTGAAATGACCCATTAATCCATTTAACTCACCGCTAAAGTAAAAAAAAAAAAAAAAAACAATAATAAAGATATGGCTTTTGCTCCAAAGTGTTTCTTTTCTGTTAGTTTTGGCTTTTAAAAATATTTAAACACCAGTTAGTTTTACCAGAAAGAGCAACATTAGAACCATGGAAACTCATCCTCCAAAAATCTCATTAAGTCAATGTTAGACTTTCACTCTGTTGTAATCTGAATTTCTTTGGAGGAGCATAAAGGAAGACTGATTATGCCTGCAAAGAAATCATTGAAACAAATATCCACCTGTTGTTCTTGTTTGCATGCATACTGTAGTTAGGGATGCAGCACAGCTAACAGCTACCGAAAGTTAGAAAACCACTGACTTACAAGTCTAACCAGCCCATACTGGTGATCTTTCACGTTCTGGGTTAGTATGTGACTCTTGCATATTTTATCATGTTGAAGAATTCCAATGAAGTTTGATATGGTCATTGTAAAACTCAAAATACATAAATGTTAAGAGTTATGAAACATCCTCTGATTTCTTCTCCATCCAAATAGGTCACAACTTTTGACCTGCTTCTGCTTATTACTCAACATCAGTGCAGCTTTGAGGTTAAAGAAAGTTTGTTATGTGCTTTGCAAATTAATTGCCACTATGCTGAAAATGCTCCATGACTCATTCTCTGTCTGTGTTTGAAGAGATAACCAAAGTGACAGAACTAGAGACATTTGCACAATTCATTCATGTTATTTTAGTCATCTTACCATGCTCATACACTCTAATGATAAAACAACAACGCTTGTTAATACATTTAAGTTGAAGTTGACAGTAGGAAATGCAGCTTCATGCAGGGCAATGACTAATGCAGGAAATTGAGAGACAATTAGTTCATCTGGAGCTAATTTGACTTTCCATTGATGTGGAAAATTCCTAATTTTATGGGGTCTTTTTGCTTTATTGAGTAGAAAGGTGAGCAAAATTAGCTTGGAAAATGTATAGTAAATGACAGTAATGCTCTCTACCGTTGGAGGTTTATAACAGAATAGTTTTATGAGTCTATTCAATTTAATTCAGTGTTTTCATATTGCACTAGTTCATAGCACATGGCAGTGTTACTGAAGCTGAGGCCCAAATCCAGCTAACCACCTACTGCTCCATCACACAATCAGTCCTGAAAAACACAAGAAACCTGAATTCCTCCACTTGAGGCAGAGATTTACCTTTGGCCCAGAGAGCAGTCTGCTTTCTTTCCACTGAATACTGAAGATTAAGGTTTGATAACAACAGAAAAATAACTGAAAGAGGAAATTAAGCCAATTACTTTCTGAATTCCTGCTTCCCAGCATGAAAACATCAGGAGAAATGGGAAACATATCCTATTACAGCTCTAAACTGGGTAGAATCAGACATGTTCAAACATGTTAGGACATGAACAGGCTTCCGGCTTCTTCTATATAAACTGTGAACATTTTTCAGAAACACATCCCCTGTGGGCTGGACCTCTTGAAGACACTTAAGCCATCTGGTTGCTTGTATCCCTGGAACAGTGACAGTCAGGATGTAAATTAACAGTAAATGCTCTGAAACATTTCGTTCATCTGCTTCAAAGTGCACACGCTGGTGAAAGAAAATGCTGCTTCATTTCCCTTTCTGTTGACCTCTGTTGTGTTTTTGCTCCAGTAGCTTTTGGAATGTGTTCAGAGACATGTGCTAAAGACATTAACAGAGAAAGAGTCAACAGGGAGTCATTTTCCATTCTTGGCATGTTGTCAACATAACAGCAATGTTCACATGGGGAACACATGGAGTGTTTGGATCAAATTATTTCTGCTTCTTGTCCATAAAGTCTTCAATGTCTGACTGAAAATGACCTTTATTTAGATGATTCCACCATAGATTACAAGCTCCATGCAAAACTGTTTTAATATTTTTAAGTCATATGCACTTAGTGATGTTCTGATGGTGACATTCTGAAAAAGAAACTTAAAAAGCAAGGAATTTTTAAATAAAGTTCATTGTTGTTGCTGAAAACTCTCAATAAAGTTATGCTATAAAACTTTTATTGGAAACCAGAACAGTTGTTCTTTCCGCAGCTCCTCTGTTCTGCTGCAGACTTTGCTGATGTTTGCCCCTCCTGCCACCGCCACCCTGATTATTCCTGGGAAGGAACGAGATTTAAACCAGGAACTTGAGGTTCGCTGCGACTCGCCACCCCGACTGGAACCCAAACTGTCCTCATTTGATATTTATCTGTCCAGTTTACTCAAAAAGTCAAATCTGTTACAGTAGAAGGTTGATAGAAAGGTCCGCCCTGAATGAACTCTGACATTGTTGCTTAAATACAGAACATTTTAAGGTAAAGTTGGAATATTTCCTTATTTAAAAGCACTATTGAATATAACTGGATTTTGCCAATTTGCTCAATAACGAATTTATAAAAAAGGGAAGTTGAAGAAAGCCAGTCTGTCATTGTCTTGTTTCATGAGAACTAACCATGTCTCATATCTGGCTGTCAGTTGATTCTTTCTCTACGTCTTCCTGAAAATCTTTCCTTAGAACTCACTCCTGACTCAGTGTTTGTGCTTCTTGTCTCTTTCCTGAATGAAGCCATATGTTGAAGTGTTGTTGCTATTAACTTTGGGAAATCTCTATATTTTTCATTCCCACATGAAGTACTCCTGGCCAATGCTTTGTGTGTTTCTCTGGAGGATGAAGACACTGATTTACCCATGATGCAGTTACCTTCCTGCTTCCTTTTATTTTCTTTCCCACATAAAGAGAACCTGCCCTTCTGCTGCAGCCAGCTTCTGCCCTTTTTCTGGATACTACTAGAAACTACTGTTATTAACTCTGTTTCTGTTTCCCACAGACAGTACACCCCGCCCCCCGCCCCGGTCTTTCACTTTTATGTTGCTGTGTCTTTTTCCTGAATGAAGACATCAACTGAGTTGAATTTGTTAAATTTGCCTTTGATGAGTGTTGTTTCTTTCCAGGACGTCTCCATATAGTAACAAACTTGTCTCTATGGGATTCAAAATAACTGGATATGACTTTAAGTTTTGAAGTGCAAATAGTTTTCTGAGATTATTCTGTTTCTGACATGGTACTACAAAACATAACATAATTGAATTAAACTGGTTTGTAACAGAAAAAGACCCAATTTTATCTGGAATCAACTATGTTTTAACATTTACTTAAATGTCAGCCTTCTTTTGAGTTGAAGACACCTTAAAGACTTAGAGGTCTCGGGTAAAACTGATTTTGTTTCAGCACTATGCTTCTAAAGTTTCTTAAAAATTGCCACTTTGTGTACAAACAGAACAAGACTTTTGCACCTTTTGTATCTTTTTTTGTATTTCCTACATCAAACATCTGTGGAATTAATTTTTATTTTCTGTATAGACGCTTTCCAAACATTTCAGTACGAATTTAAGTGCCTTTTGGTATTTTCTGGGATTTCAGGACGTAAACGTGTTTTCACCTGACGGTTTGCTTGCTCATCTATAGCTGGGTTCTTCTTAAAGGTATGCCAGCTAAGCTGTTACAGGGAATTTCCACATTAGCATAATCAGTTAAATGTAGATACATTCACCCCCCACATCCAGTTTTCTTTTTTGATACCTCATCAACTTTCTGTCAAATTTCCTTCTAACTACTCTTTATCAGAAGCAGCTTTATCTCACATATCTTGCGTAGACACTAAACTATTTACTTATAGGTCATTAGCATACTTTGATACATTTTTGATTTCTTAAGAAAGAGATAGACGCAAGACTCTCCTTAAATGGAAAAAAAAAAAAACACATTTCACAAAATTTAACATTACTCATTGCCATTTCCTGCTGCAGTCAATAGGAGTTTGCAAGATCCGGCACAGTTAGGAGACAGTGACTAGACAGAGACAGCAGACGCATGTCCAAATTGCTTATCAGATTGATATATGAGGGCCTCCATTATTCATGCTGTCTGTATTCAACCCATCTGTCAACTTCTGTTGGGATCAGAAAGCTCCGGGTTACCTACGGGTTACCTTCAGCCTCCTGGAAAGACTTGGGAGGAGTTGGGAAAACAAACACAGGAGGAATGTTATACAAACCCAGGACTGGAGACTGCAAGGCTTGGTGGAGAACTGAGATGCTTTTGTAGATAGGTCTAATTATTAAACTGTGCATATTTCATTTTATAGCATTAAACAGAGTCTTCTAGGAAAGAAAAAGATTCTTTGAAAGTGCAGGTTAGACATTACGATTAATAAAAACAATGTGCAACGACTGTAACAAGTAGGGCTTTTTATTTTGTTTTTCCACTAGGATACAATTTCTTTTCAGACAAAATCTTTTTATAAAGCATTAAACAAATGTACCTCTTTGTTATACAGTTGGGTACTTTTTATAGTTTATTCTTCCTCCTTCAGTTCTTCTTGCTTCCTTGTTTACTTAGGTTTGAATTTCATTGAACCATTTATTTTTGTCTCCAGAGGAACGACACTGAACTGACTGGTGTATTCCATCTTTACTTCAGTGTTTTGAGTGTTTCATCATTGAATACTCTGCCTAAGTATGAGGTGTGTGTTTGACCAGACGTCTGCAGGGATTTTTCTAAATTTTTTTGATAACTTGTTTATTCAACGTTGGTGTAATCATGGTTATTTTTTGCTGCTTAAGTTTAGATAACAGTGATATCATTCGAGACCATCTGTACTCCAAACTGGGTTATATTTGTCATCCATAATACATCACATCATAAAAAAAATGTGCAGTTATATCCTCTTCATTCCATTCTATAAAATGGATGGAAAATACAAATGTTGTTTCCAACAAACATTTAATAAAGGGTTTTTTGTCAAACCAGAAATCTTTTTTTTTTTAGATTTTCTCAGAGGCTCACTCTGTGCGACATGGAACACTTTTCTCCTTTTACTGCCTCTTTGGCACCGACTGCTTAAAAATACTAGACACTCCTCCCTTTACATCTTCAAACTGCCCCGGGGCTGTTCAGCAAGTTTATTTACCCCAAAGTGGAATGTGTAATGGATGTAGTCAGTGTGACCCGTATGCCTTTCTCTTTCACTTTTACACCAACGGCACCTTCCATATAAATGACAACCCTGGTAAAGGAGTGTAAAACGTCTTAAAGTGTAAAAATACGGGGGGCCCTCGAATTCCCATTAAAACAAATGTAACAGTTGATTAAAGGTTTCTTCAATCTGTGACTTCTTGTTTTCCAGTGGTAATAAAATGAAATGACACAGAAGCCTATTTGTTACAAAACACAAAATAAATTTAAGCAAGTTCAAAACAAATCAAGCCTAAACTTGCCCATATCTACACTGAGAGAAATAATTAAACACATGTGGATCTGGGTCAAATTATGACCCACGTTTATCTTGTCAGTGAAGCAGATTGTAATGGAGGAGACAACATCTTAAAACTTACTGAACTGCAGTAAGCATCAGAGTCAGGTCAAATGTCTCCATAACAGCACTTTATTTTAAAACTGTTGCTGAAAACCTTTCAGAGTGTTAGATAACTGTGGAGTTTACCGACTCATAGATCATGTTTGTATTGGGAAATGATTTGCTGGCATAATCACTGTACTGGAATGTTGTTAAGGATTCGTTGAAACAGGAAACTATGTATTTCAACTGTGGGAAGGAAATTTCCAAAATGTGCCCAAGGGTTGCAGGGGTTTTCATCAAGGATGTAGCTCTTAACTTATTGGCAATGTAATTGAGTAGAAAAATTGCCCTAAACTTCCTGGTAAGTGTCAGGAAAAGAAAAATGCCAGAATCAACATAAAGTGTTTCATGAAGCCCTGCATTTCTCCTAAACAAAGCTGTTAACTGTATGTGCTCACTTTAGTGTCATGGCCTTTAAAAGACTGTGGAATGTCTTTTTTCCTGTTAAAATGGAGATTTATGTTGTTACTTAACCCCTTTTTTTTACTGCTTTTTCCTTGTAAACTGTCATAAAACGTTAGAAGAACTCAGGCTTCAACTGGTGGCTTGAATGTACTTTTTCTTTCCCAATTAAGTTGAAGTGTGCACATTATATTTACCAGCACCCCAAACTTTTTCTCAGCCACCATATAATGTATATAATATATTCAAACTATGCTTGTTTTTGTCCTCATCTTAAAATTGGCAATGACAAATGAGCCGGTGCTTTAGAAGTGGACCATTCCACAATCAGCCTTTACATATAAGGCTTTCGATGTTTTCTGCTCTGCCTTTGGAGGTGTCAAGAAGAGCACCACCTGTGTGTTTGTAGAAATTAAATGTATTATTTTTTTTTCTCAGGCTAAAAGTTCGATTTGTGTGTGATATCACACACAAATCTATCATGTTTTTTCCTGTTCTTATTTAAAGTGAAACCATCTCTGGAGGGCATTTCCATGACACCTCACTGCAGGTTGTTTTAATCTGTCCTTAAACTTTAACACAGAACTTTACTTCAACTAATCAGTCATTATCATCTGAGCAGGAAGCATTACTAAGAAAACGGGCGCCAAACAGACAGCGATGTTAGTTGATTTCTACTTGTTATCTGTTTTACCAAACAGCATTCTGCATCAGCAGATAGTGAATCATTATTAAGAAAACTGGATTTTCAGACTTGTGTTCACGACATTCACCAACTGATTCTGAATCATAAGTTATGATCTTTAGCACATATCCAAGACGGAGAATCCCGCGTCAGTCTGAGGTCTCTTGTTTGTTAAGCAACTCATCACATAACATTTAGCTTCAGGGTCACTGTTCTGTCAAAATGTAGGTCACAAAATACAATTCTGTAAACAAACTTTATAACTAGACATCCTCTTTACTCTTTTTGATAATCAGCCATAAAGTCAGGCTACACACGATTATAGCATGATTTACTATGCTTAATAGATCGTTGTAACCATTCTCCTTGATGACTAATAAACACGAGTGTCGGTTTTTGACCGTAGTTCTGGGCCCTTTTCTCGCTGTATAATTGAGAAAAGAAATAATTTTCTATGTGAGGCTTATTTGTGCATATGGATGTTGACACAGTTAAATGTATCTTTATTGTTGGAAATTAGTGGAACAAGCAAGCATTGTTCCAGTAATCTACAGCATCAGCTGAGTACTTCCACCAAAATAAAAACTGTTAGCTATTAATGGTCTCTTGATTTGGGCAGTAAAAGTTGTTCTGTAGGGGAAGAAAGCCCCATTGAGTCTGTATCTGTTCTGTGTTGCTGCTGCTCACACCGTGTTTCCATCATCTGTTGTTTCTTCACCACACCACTTGAGAGCAGATTCAACACATGAAATAACCCAAGTAAAGTTTGCATGACTTTCACTACAGTCAAACAGTCAAATGATTTTATGTCCATAAAATCATAGATATGATATGAACAGATATGAACAGATTTTAAAAAGTGGAAAACATTTAAACAGTTGCCAATCTGCAAAATTCAACAAAACAGAAAAAAACATGAACTTAATAGGTTTAAAGGTTATTCTCTTCTCTTTAAAAAAAAAAAGGAATATTACTTAAGCTTACAAAGACAAATAGGTCAAAATACCGACAAAGTCATAACCAAAACCACAAAGCATTGTTGTGAAGGGTGGCTCTACAAGCCGTGAATCATGAGATAGACCTGATTATTCCCAGGACATCATTTGGCAGTCATGGAAACTTTTTATTTTCAGACAGTGCTCTCATTTGTCATTGATCCTTTAGCTTTGTTCTGTGTCTTAAAAGACAGATGTCACATCAGACGATCATTTTCGTTGTGGTAAAATGAAGCTCTCCTGGACTTTCCCTCCTGTTTCTTTCCTCCATACATCCTTTTGATAAAATTCTGTAATCCCCTTTGGGAAAAGATAACATTCAACCAATCAGCATTTAACTGTGGAGTCTGGACTGACAGTTGTTGTGAATGTCGAGAGATACCCAGAACTGAGTCCGCATCAGAAGATAATTCATCTGAATGCTGAGTGAATACACAGCACATGCTAACATCAACAAAATGTGGAGGTTTTTTTATTGCTCGTCATTAATTCAAACGTATTAATGTGGCATTATGGGTTATGAATAGATAGAAAAGGCAACACTCACTTGGATAATATTGTGGGTGCATAGTATTAAGACAAGGCACATTTATAAGACGTAATTGTGCCTTTCAAAGTGTAGTAAACATTTAATTATAGTTCAGGGTTGGCAGCACATAAACGTGACAGTCTTAACTGGATGCGATCAGACTGTGTGCCCTGGAGCATCAGGCTAGTAAAAACAGCAATAAAAGAGCAATATTTCAGAAAGACTCCTGTACCGTATAAAAAGGATGTCAAGTGTTGTCACTCTTTTTAATGTCTCATTTCACTCCACAGCTTCGTGGTTCTGAGAGGTTCTCCTTCTCCTTCCCGGTGTTCTGACTGTCTGTGCTTTAATCATTTTACTTTACTTTTTAAGCAAAAGTCTCATTAGCAGTTAGGTAAGTTAGGATTTTTTCAGCAAATTCAAAATGGTTGTCTAAACAAAGTTTTTTTTTTCTTTTTGAAATTGTCCTACAAATATTGTTTTTGTTTTGTGTTTTCAAAGTAAACCTAATGAATTGAGTTTTAATTTGTCTGAAGCTTTTTTTGTCACTGTATCAGTGAAATTAGCACAATCCACCTTTACAAAGATATTCATCAGTTCTGGACTGAAAACAATGGCGTGTTGTGCAGTGTAAGTACCTGTACAACACTCCAAAGTGGAAAACACTTTGGTGTGTTTTCCACGCCAAAGTGGTACTTAAAGGTAAAACCTTCACCGACACCAGGCTGTGACAGGTTTAGGTGCTTAAGGACCTGTAACTTAAAGAAATGATCCTGCCTGTGCAACTAAACGAAACAAAGAGAAACTAATTCCCCTGGTATCTGGAAACATGTTGCATCATGTCAGTTTCACTTTATTGTGTCTTTATGTTAATGAATTTTCATGTTATCAGGAGGGAGCAAGGAAGATAAAGGAAGAGGAAGCTATTTCAGCATTTAATGTTTACTGAATGAACTTAATCAGTAAAACGTGAGAAGAGGATCCAGTTGTTAAAAGACTAACTTCCTGAGACATCATCCCGTCATGACACGTGAACTCACTCATCGTGGTTTTTATGAGGTTCCCTGTCTCTTTCCCGGTGTTCTGACGATCTGTGCTACTTTGTTAGATTTCCCTACAGTAGTACGGATAGATAACTATATCTGTTGGTGCTACCTGTCTAAAATTTCACATGGAAAACATTTAAAACTCTTTACATTAGAGCAGTAAACTGTCACGTATTGCTGGTTCAATACAAACAAGTTTAAGACAAAATGGGAAGATCTCTGAATTAAAAGCTCCTGTTCCTTCAATTTTCCACAGGTAAATCTGTAAATGTAATCATCAAAAGCCAAATAACAAACTCATTTGTTATTTTAAAACTCAAAATGCACATTCCACTCCACGCTGACCCAGAAAAAGAGCTGTTGAATGTAGTTATCTGCAACTATGAGCTGATCTCATTCATGAGCCACATTGGAGCCGAAAGAGCTGAATCTTTTTAGTGATCCGAGCCAAAAGAGCCCTGTTCTCTCAAAAGAGCCAGAATTCCCACGCTGCCGTGAGCCCGTCCCACCTCCCTGAGCTCTGACAGGTGGTCAGTCCCACAGTAACCTGATTCAGAAAACCTCACCTGCACACAGAGACCCCACCCTCAGGAGTAAAAATGGAAACTAATCTTAGAGTTTTCTATTTGCAGAGAAAACACTGGCTAAGACAAAAACAAACACATGAAGATTGATTTATACTGACTTACATTGTTATGGAGAATTAGCTTTCTCTGATATATATATATTTATGTTTTTCTAGTTTACAGTTGCAGAAATGCAAGGTAGGTGTCTGTGCATATGACATGAATTTTTAACTTTTGATATCACTGTCTTTAAATAAAGGTACATTGTGGATTGTTATACACAAAACAACGGTTTCTCTATTTTTCCACATGTAGCATTGTTTAATGTGCTGTCCTTGATTAAAAAAAATGAATTGGAATGAACTCAACCCCATTCTGTGTCCACATTTGAAATGAATCAAGCACAAAGCTGCTTCTCGTCAGATTTTCCTACCATAGCGCAGATAGGTAGCAATGAAGATAAGTCTGACTTTAGCGATGTCTGTCGGTCGGTGCTAGTGAGCAGGTAGGATGTATTGATAATCTGCTGAGCAAGCAGTATGTGACGTAGAATCGATATGCGCATGAGCACTACTACAAGGTAGGATGGATTAATGGGTAGCACAGATAGTTAGAACACCTGTTCATATGAACACAGAGAAACGTTGATGAGTTTGTTGCAGCGGTAGACTGTTTATTGCTGCCCTCTGCTGTAACTGAAGAGAAACTGCAAAAGCTGCAAATGTCTGATCATGATTAGATGACATAATGAAGGTGAACAATAAACCTCATTATCACTTACTTCTTCTCATTCTGCTCAAACTGCTGAGCAAACTTGTGGTTGTGACACAGGAAGAAGTAGGATTGAAACTAAACAAGCCTGACCAGCGCTCCCTCAGGCACCATTAGAGGACATTAAGTGACTGTACTAGTAAATACATAGTCTTATTGAAGCAATAAGCAAATTTGGTTTAAATAGGTTTAAGACTTACTGGACCATACAGATACCTCGTTACACACCTTTGCATGGGACATCTGCAGAAACTCGGCATAAAACAATCCTTTGAGTTTGATGTTAAAAGTGACAGTGGTTTACTGGATCTGATTATTTTTAAGATGATAAGGTAAACATATATTACATTTCTCTTTTGTGAATGGGTTTTGCAGTTGGTTGTTTATTGGTAGTACATTTATATTGTTCTTTGAATGTTTTGTTTGACCTTCTATGATACTTACTTTCCAGTAGTTAATCCAATTTGTACAATTGATCTGACATCAGTACAGCCCTGCATGATGCTATTACCATAACCATGTTCAGCAGTTGTTGTAATGTTCTGAAAACATTAATCTTCTACAAACGTACTTCTTCTCACTGTGGCCAAACAGACGCATCTCTGACTGATCAGAGTATAACACTGGTACTTTGTTAAGGTGTTAGATCCAAATGAAGACCAGAGGATATCTGATGTTGGTAATGAGAGAGTTTATTGTACACTGACTTTAAAAACTCTAAGGAAATAACTTATGGAATAAAGCAACTCCTTTATGCCAGTGCAGGGAAACGGGGATAAAGGATATCGGCAGTAGAAAGTGGTCAGGAAGTGAACAGATGTTTAACTAGTGGGAGAGTTGATCTTATTGTATTTCACCAGTCATTTTTCCCCTTCAACTTCCTTTACCAGCTACATTATCACATCACTTCAAGAATGAGGGAGTCATGGGTTAAAATAGTTTTGGTTCAGTTTGTGGTTTTTCATATGTTTTGGTTTCTACTTTGAGTTGCAGTTCCTCTTTTATTTTGGTAATCTGGTTTCTCTTGTGTGTTGTTTTATTTGCTTCCTGTTTTGCGTGGAAAACATTTCCATGAGTTACATTCTGACTTTTGGTCCAACACTTGCAGATATTTTTTTCTTTCAGTTTAATTGTTGTGTTCTCCTCGTGTTTTGCCATTTAATGTCCTTCAGGTAAGGCAGACTTTGATTTTACAGGTCAGGAAATGATTACAAAAAATAACATGTCACTAACAAATCAGTTTTTTAAAAGCTTCGCTCTTTCTATACCGTTCACTCTTTATTTAAGAATTCATTTTTTAATTTTAGCCTTGAATTGATGGACTCTCCAGTATTTCTTAGGCCCTGGGTTGGATTTTACCTAAGCAGCAGCCCTGCGTCCCAAAACATCATTTCACGCATTTCATTTATATTTCTGCATGTAGGATGATCATAGTTTCATGGACAAAGAGATTCCTTTGTCCTAGGAACAAAGAATCTTTTATTCCACAATAAATATGCAATAAATATTTTATATAGTGTAATAACAGAATATAAAATGACTTTACATGCTGTGTTAAGCAATGTCAGCAGTAATCAGTTTATTACTTTGTACATTAACACAATTCTACGAGTTAATGTGTGTACATGTGGTAATTTATGACCACATAAAGTACCCAGCTGTATTAGAAACAGACCACTGAATTAAAATTAAGTCATTGACAAAACAAATATACAGAAGTTCCAAATGCTTCAAATAAAAGTGTCATTTTAAGACTAAAAGATAATACTAATCTCATAAAATGGGGATATCCAGACATAGTGAATTGTAATGCTGAAATGCTTCTGCTTGCAGGATAATGCTTCACACGATGAACTCCTGCAACACTCTGAGATCATGAGGCCATTTTACGATGACCCAAGAGCCATGAGGAAGAGCAAATGAGGAAGTGGCTAAACAGTTTCAACATTTCTCAATAACAGCATAAAAATGGAGAATAAATAATAAAAAAGGTTAACTTGATGCTGAGAAAGGGGTTATTTGAAGAGTGCTGATTTTTCTTCTCATTGAAGCAGATTGGAAATAAAACAAAATAAAATTAACTTTGCTGCGCCCTGCTGGTTGAAAGTTGAATCGCATATCTGCCCTTCAGTGAACATTTCTGCTGTTCTTTGGAAATCTGATAAGCCTGCAAGATAATTATTCTGTAACACTATTTTATGTAATTTTTTATCATTAATTCGTTTTTTTAACTGCTATGCATGAAATAATTCTAATATACTCACAATTCTGCAACAGACTCATTTTGGAGTTTCATCCATCCATTCCAGTTGTCATTTTAGTTCAGTTAGTTTTCTAGAACAGGCTCTGTCATATTGTTTTAATATGTAAATGTTTTACCACACTAAATGAATGAATTTCATCAGAAGTCTACCTTCTTCCTCAATCTAATTCTTCCTTTTCACAATGTTTTTAGAAGTCAGAGATGTTCCTGTTAACCAAAACAGCAGCAGAGACTTTAATATTATTTAATTGCTTTGAGTCATGACCTACTGCAACATTCGTCATGAGTTCATAATCCCCTGCTGTTGCAATTACCCAAGTACCCTGAGGAAGCAGCAAGGAGGAAGCTGCAGTTTCAACATCACTAGGAACCAGCAAAAAAACAAAAAGTGGATACATAGTAAAACATTTTTATATTTGACGGTAATAAACAAACATTTGAAGAGAGTTAATTTTTAAAGTAAAATTCAGAATTTTCTTTTCCATTAACCGCATTGGAAAGTGGACAAAATAAAAGCTTTGCTGCTCTCTGCTGGTTGAAAGGTGAATGACAGCGCTGCCATGATGTGGAAATCTTTGCTGTTTTATTTATAAATCTGCTAAACTTGTGTGAAACTTGTTCTGTAGCACTGTTTTACCTAGTTATACCATTGTTTGTCATGTTTAAACTATTTTATAGGTCACTCTATAGTAAGTTTACATCATTTCCAGATACAATGTTTTGCCTTTGGCATCTTTTTTTTTTTTAACAGGAAACATTTTATTAGTGTTGTACTCTTTGTCCTCAGTTTATATCTTTCCTTTACTTCCCTGTTCTCTTCTTTCCTATAGGAGGTTATTAAATCCACACGTGACTGCAGTTTGGACAATGTGTCTGCTAAAGTCAGTTTTTACAACTGTTCTTATCTTAATAATGTTGCATTTCTCATATGATGGAAACCTAATTTACATGTACACAGAAAACAGGAAATTAAATGAGACAAATTTGTGAACAAACATCAAAACAGTCAAGATTCGGTTTTGGGGGTTTAATTGAAACATTGAAAAATGGATTCTGCTAAAACAACACTTGGCTTTTGATTTGGAAACAGCTGTTAAGAACTCTAACATCTATTTAACCAAATTATATTTGTGTCAAGAACATTTAGTTCAGAGTGAGATGTTCAAGGAAAAGAGAAGCAGTCTGAAAGGTGAAGTGGCAGATATGGTATATGAGAGAAGTGACTCTGCATTGTTTGAATTAGAGAGAGAGAGAGACACAGAGAGAGAGGGGAGGCAGAGAGAGAGAGAGAGAAAGAGGCAAACAAGATGTTTTTAGCAATAAAACCACTTAAAGGAACAGTGACATTGAGGATCCCGTACATGGGTTTCATTTCTGCCTGTATTTCCCCCTGAAGCAGTTGACACAGCAGTCACAGCTGTTTAAATTCTGCAGGTAAGATTTTTTCATCAGATTCAATTTCTTTTACATGTATATTTTGAGACATTCTCATTTCTGCTTGATGATACTACAATTTTTACAAGATTTATTAAGATTACTCCTTGACATTTTTTTGTTGAGCTGATCCTTTGAGTTTTGTACCAAAGTGGTTCTTGGTTTTTATTTATGTGTTTGTGCTTCGCTTGGAGGAGCATAAAACATGTCAACAAGTCAAACTAACTCATCAACTTTGCAATGATACAAATATATTTCTTAAAAGCTTTCGATTGTAGACTTGTTTCTTTTCAAGTAATTTGATTGTAGTCATTTTGAGGGTGGCTGTGTAGTTTGTATAAACTCTAAGAAGTCAGCTCTTCTTTGTCCAAATTTAGAGGATGTAGTAAAAACGAAACAGGAAAAATAGAAATAAACATTTGGAAAACACTGGTCACTTGGCCTGACGGAGCCTCAGAGCAATGGCTCATTGGTGCATTTGTCATAATAAACTGATCTGTAAAAGAGCCTTTAAAGCTAAGTGATTCCAATTTCTAAGTAATGCAAATTTACGTGAAACATCTGCATCTTCCTTGATGTGACATAAATTGGCTTTACTGGCTCATCAACGATACTAACTGGTTTTGCACTGAACTTTTTAACAAGATTTGCCTCACAGACTTTTTCGATAAAATATTTAACCAAATGACAGTTTTTAAGCTTTGTCTGTGACACTTGTGTGCCAAACCCTTGTAGAGGAGTCTGGTTTAAGTCTTTTGATTAAATAAATGTTATTTTCTAATGTGAATGTATCAAGGAAACATTTGCTGTGACAGACCACAACAGGGCAGAACCAACTTTGAGGTTTGATCTTGTCAAAGAAGAGAAAATCTTCTTCTTATTGCAATATAAGTCCATTGATTAGCTTGAAATGATACAGTAGTAGTGAACTGCCAGAGGTTTAACGTAAGGTTAGGTTAGCCCAAACTGATAATGTGCATTTCAGAATTATAAAACAAGACCTTTTTCAGTTAACAGTTTAACCACACATTGGTTCTGAACCAATGTGTGGTTGATAAAGCCTTGAAAGTTGGTGCTGCTAATTTCAACAGGTGTTTTATGGATTATTTACAACCTTTTGTGTGTATAAAATCAAGGTTATAACACACTGTGGTGCCCTTTCCTTTAGAAACGTACTCTACCAAAAGTAGAGTGTTGCTACAAAAAGGCATTTTTGTTAAGAGAAGAGGGCAGACCATTATGACACTTATAAATGTAGGTCTTTCCTAAAGAGAAGTTGTAAAGAAGGTCAAAGTGTCAGTGAAGACAATTTACTTCACCATCAAATCGTACTGAGAAACTAGGGCAAACACTGACAGGAAATCTAGCAGGACCAAAGCCACAACCCAGTCAGAGGACAGGTTTCTGAGAATTAATAGCTTTTGTGGTATGCAATTCACAGGTTATTTTTAACTTGTTTCTGTTTCCTCAGTGAAGAGAAGAGTTTGAGCTGCAGGTTTTACTGGACAAGTTCCAACAAGAAAGCTATTGCTAAAAATTCAGAATAAGACAAAGAGGCTTGTCTGGTTCATGAAACACTGATACCAGACTCCTGAAGATGGGAAGAAGGTATTATGAAGTGATAAATCAAAATCAGAAATATTCAAGAATGGATGGCTCCATGGTGTGTGGCCTCATCTGTCATGCATGGAGAAGAAAGTGTGATGGTTTGGGGATCTTTTACTCTTTTACTTTTATTATGTCTCAGTAAAAGATGAATTCTTTGACTTGTACAGAGGCACCCTGAACCAAAATGGCTACCACAGCATTCTGCAGAAAGACCCGAAACACAAGTCCAAGAGACTTACAATTTGGTTAAACAGGTAGAGCAAGATAGGAATTACTACTACTACTGAATTTTAGCGATGATGATTAACTTTAATGTCATGCTATGAAGAGAGTTGATGACCTTTGAGTGATTCATTTCAAGAAATGGTACCAAAGCTTTCCTTTGACACTTGACGTATTAGTGCAGTGTAAGGTTCTCATTGCATGACAACTTCTCTTTCTAATATGTGTTCCAGATCTTACAAGCTTCCTGTTGAGCTTCTGCAGCTTTCTTATCAGATTCAACAAAAATGTCTGTTTACGACCCTGAAGCTCTCAAAGATCCCCACATTTCATTGAAACAGACTGTTCTGAAAAAAAAAAACGCATATCTGATGATGATCGGCCCTGTCAGCTGAAACAAAACATGACAATGTCATTGGGTTATACTCTTATTACAATCATCTCTCCTGTATTCAGATATTTAAGTCAGCTATATCTGTCACATTTAATGTATTTACATTATGCCATTTTTTACATGTTATCACCTTCGACTCATGCTGATGCATATGATATAGCAGATATAGTAATAAAGTGGCCAGACAAGCGAAATGCCCAAGTGCTGAATACAGCTCTGATATAGGATCATTCTTCCAGTCACACTGAATCAATTATTGAATCGATCCTGGATTTTCTGTAAATTAATATTAAATGTAAGTAAAAGTGGTGGTTTTTCTGTTATCTCTTGCGGTTCTTAGTGTTTTAAACATTGTTTGATGTACATTTCCTTTATAGCTACTATTAGAATAACTTTTTTACTTTTTTTTATCTATGTTTACCAACTTATTTCCGTTCCCTTCCCATAAAGGAGAGCAGTTATCTATAAATACTGATATAATCTGTCCTGCATGTGAGGATCAGTGTAACAGCTGCATGTTGCACTTCAAAAATATAAATGTTAACTGAAACAAAAAAATCTGTATTTTCTCTTCTTTCTTATGCACTTCTTGTTACTGTGCACTATTTTTATTTTATATTTGTATCATGTTCGAATAAAATTTCATTTCATTTAATTTCACTCTTCCAGTCTTGTCACAGATCTGGACCAACGTCATTTTTCTGTGATGTGACATAATGAAGTCACATCGCATGTGAGTCCTGTCTGCTCATGACCCCATTAACTGCTCTGTGCCCAGATTGTGTTTTCTTATCTGAGGCTAAAGGAAACTGTACAGTTATTGCAGTTTCATGCTAATTTCCTCTTCTGAGTAAAGATGCTTTGCTTCTGCACACTATATAGATCCAACCAATGATGGTAACATATTTTTTCATCTGACAAACTTATTGCAGATAAAATCAGTTTGTTTCCGGTTATTTCCTGCATGTAAGAATATCACTTTTTTATCTTTACAAACACTTTTGTTGGCTCACTGACAGAGACATGTTCAAAATGTTCCCTTTAATGGTCCTACGTGATTGTTTATTTATTGAGACATTTTCCCAGGGTTGCATGAGGTCAGCATTCTCAGTTAGATTGACCAACATGGTTCCTTCTGTACATTCTGTGCTGCCTTATGTAAATCAAATAATTTGTATTGCAAATGATTTTCCAATAACAATTGTTACTTTCAATATGTGCTTAAAGCCGGGATTGTTTTAACAGAGTTTTCTGTAAATCTATTGAATTTTGACATCCTTTATCTGGTAGATCTACATGAGTTGCTCTCTCTGTTTTCTGTAAATCAGAGCTGATTCACAGAAAAATCCTGATCAACAAAATAATTATCTTCCATTTAAACACCAGTACATATTTCAGAATTTTTTTTTTTAGGTTTGACAAACGTATTTTATCAAATTGTGATTTGATTCCCGGTTCCTCTTTCTGTTCTTCAATGCTAACTGCTGAAAAGAAAATTAAATATTCTTATATGACTTATTTTTCAGCTGCACAATGTCCAACTCCTCTCTACCTACCTTGACTGTCAAGACCTCCAAGAATGACCACACAAACGTGGATGTTGAAGCCGTCATGGAAAATGTGGGCATTGTCCTCTTCACAATGACCGTCGTGTTTGGGATCACAGGAAACTCTGTGGTGATCTGGGTGGCTGGATTCAAACTCAAGGTAGATGAACAGTTTCTGACGTTCAATGTTCTTGTGTTTGCCTCTCTGCTCCTCTTATCTGGAACAAACTTCCAAGAATGTTGAAACACTGAGTTAATTTAAATCAAGGCAAAAAAACCCCACCTGCTTTGAGCTGCCGTTAATTAGTAGTAACTGGAACACTGATCAACATCTCTGATGTGTATTTGCTTGATGATTTTGATGACAGTATTTGACAAAATGTAATGTTTATTGCTTGTTTCATAATTGGTGAATATATGATGTTTTTAGTATGTTACAGCCTTGTTGCTGAATTGCGCAAATAAACATGACTTGACTTCTCTGTAAATTCAGAAAGGCTTGCACGCTTGTAAATAATTAGAAATATAAGTTTAAAAAGTTTTAACTTATATACACTATATACCATCCACCATATACCACCCATCTGTTTCATCAGATGGATAGTTTATAAAATATGATCCATCTGGCAAAATAAAGATTGTATTTCTTGATGAAAGATATTCAATAATTAGATGAGAAAATGGTTAAATTTGTATTTAGGAGTTGAATTGTTAACCACTTAATGTTTTTATTCACTTTGATTGCAGCCAAAGGTTACCAACGTGTGGCTGGTGAACCTGGCGATAGCTGACCTCATCTTCTCCATCACAAGAGTTTTGTCCCTGATCAAGAAGCTCTTCTTCGACCACTGGCCCTTCGGAGAATTTCTCTGCAAGTTCAACGGCTTCTTTAAATACGCCAACATGTTCTGCTCCGTCTTCCTGTTGGCTGTGATCAGTTTGGACAGGATGCTCTGTGTGTGGAAGCCCGTCTTTACAAAGCGACGGCGTACCCTGTGTGCTGCCAGAGTGGTGGCACTTTGTGTCTGGATCACAGCCATCCTCTTCAGTAGTCCCTACTTCATCTATCGCCAAGTCTACCTGGGAAAAAACAACATGAGCAAATGTTCTTTGGAGGTGAAGGAGTCGAAGGGGGGAGACAACACCACCAAATTTGCTCTGTATTTAAACAGGTTCCTGTGTGGCTTCGTTTTCCCCTTCATGGTCATCCTTATCTGTTACATCATGGCTGCCATCGGCATCCGACGCACTCGCCTTGCAGGAAAGACACGCCCCCTGCGTATCCTGGCATCGCTGGTCATTGCGTTCTTCTTTTGCTGGGGTCCTTACCACTGTCTGCTCCTTGTAAAGATGGTGGATAAAAAGAATGCAGTGCTGAAAATCTGGCAGCCTTTGGCCAATGGCTTTGCCTACTTTAACAGCTGCGTGAACCCGCTGCTGTACTTCTTCATGGGACTGGAGGTGAGGGGCCAATTCAGACAGAGTCTGATGGGCATTTACAGGAAAGCTTTGGCTGATGATATTGAAGGACAGGCTTCTCAGTCTAACGACCGCTCTCTGGATGAAAGCTGCACGTCAAAGTACAGCACTGCTGTGGCGGCAGAAAGGACTCGAGTTTAAATCCATCCAGTTGGTCACCAGGCGTTTGCTCCCAGAAGATGATTCATGTAATTTAGAGGTGGATTATATAATAGTTATGAAAAATAGTCAACATGTTTCAATATTTCACTGAAAGCTGCAGGTTTTCTCAGTTTTTTTTTTTCTTGTGAACCAGTTGACATGATGAGCATTTATCTTTTACAAATAGTTGATATAAAAATTAGTTATCTTTCTGCACATGGTACTTTTGGCACAACTTGTGATGTTACTGTATAATAACATTTTGCAAAGTTATATATCACAAATATGTATTTTTAAAAGCATATGTTTTTTGTAAGCAGTACAAAGAAGTCCAACATGTGCTTCTTAACTAGATCTGTACATTATGTCAGATATTTTTTATATATTGTATGTCGACGCTACCTACTGCTGAGTAAAAACAAAATACTGACTTTATCAAGAGTTTTACAGAATTTAACTCAAATTATTCTGCAAATGTGGTTTGAGTTGTTTTGTTTGTGAAAAGTGGAACTGTTCTGTCTGGAGGAATATAGATAAAAAAAACAGAGGGAAGTGAAACTATTTCAGGAAAGTCAGGAATAGTCATGACTGTGTTTTTATAGAAGTTCAGCTAACAGATGAACTGAAACTGTACCAAAAGTCTTATGCTTTTCTATGGAAAACACACTTTGGTTTTAAGATACATTTTTTTTAGCTTGGCTCTTTAAATTGTGCTTTAAAGAATTTCAGTTATTATTTATTTCAGTCTAGACAGATGTAAATACTGGAAGTGGGATGGTCTGATGAACACCATCCACCCCTAGCAACAAGCTCATAAAGCAGTGGTGGAGAATTCAATGTGCAGAGTACTTACTCATCACTGGGAGATGAAGGAGGCTGTTTATCTCAAACATATTTATGTTCTTTCTACAGCACCGTGCTGGTGCATTGTGCAGTTTGAAATTACAATACCTAACAAAGTTAAAGCTCCCTTTTATTTCTGTAACTTCTTCAATCAACAAATTATATGATGTGAATGTAAAATAAAGTATTTAAACTCTTTATTTCTGCATATTTTATTATAGATATGATTTTTTTGCTGAATGATCACTTTTAATTTATTCTTTGACCAGGAATCTGTATTTTAGTTTGATTTTAATTACACTAGTTGTTTTGGTTAAATCCCTTGAAATGTTGACTTCAGCCACTTGTTTTTCATGATGAAGGTCAATCATACACTGACCAGTCAACCAACAGCTTTTCTTTATGGCTCAGCTATTCAGAATGACAGACCAAATCAACACCTGTATTACTGCAGATAAAATGCATCCAACAACTCCAACTGTGACCTCTGACTGGGGATACGGCTGCCATTTTCCTTTTTCCAGTTGTCACATTGTTTGCCGAATTCCTTATGTACAAACAAAAGGCATAAAACTGAAAGCAGTTCAGACTAGAGCTACATTCGCCTGTTTGCTTTCAAAAACACACACTGAAGTGCACTTCGGTTGGTAACATAGAATCAAGGCTCTTCCCCTAAGGCACATGAGAGAGTCCTGTCACAGCAGGAAACTGAAATTGAACTCTACATTCTTCTAATTGAAGGAGTCATTGAGCCACAGTTGACCCAGTTAACATTAGTAATTAATTTTATCTATTTTCAAAATAATAAAAGTAGCTGTTTTTGCACTTTGAATTAAATATACTTTTCATATTATTTTTGCAAAAATTGACAAATGGAGAAAAAGTTTGAGAGTTTGACTTACTAACTTACTGCAGTGCATTATATTTGGACGCTTCCAGTTAATGAGAAAATGCTTATTTTAGACATTAGAAACTTGGTGCAAAAGACTTGAATGAATCTTATAATTACTTGAATCTTTCCCCAGACTTTGGAAAAATGACTTTACGGCATCATTAACCCGCATGTTGGCCAATAGCACCTAACAACCAGTGGGACCTTTCTTCAGGCAAGTCACCACAAGACAGATTTCTTTAAAATTCCACGTCACTGAGAGGAAAACTCACCCAGAGTGATTCAGAGTCACCAGCAGAAGATTCAGCTGCAGTTCATTTCACAGGTGCATTACTTTGGCTTAAAACAAGAGATTCTACTACAAGAGAGGTTCACAGGTATGGTTAACTTCATTCTAAACTTAAACTAGTTTTTGCTTTTTGTTGGGGCAGATGAAGCGTGATAATGGAATTGTCTAGAAATCTATGCTTTCAAAGTACAGTCTCCATATACATGTGTATGTACTATATATATATATCTGTTTCACAGTTTTAAGATCAAAAGATCAGCATTTACATAAAAAAGTTTGATCTACGCACGTAAAAATAGATATCGATCTTTGTTGGTTTTTATACCTTTTACAAGCTGTTTTTTAATGCTTGTTTTTCTGTGTGCATTTCATTTGGGGGAATTGTATAAAATGCGACTTGATGGTTGAACAATGTAAACGACATTAAAATACAAGTAATGAAACATTTAATTATATGGCATGTAAACAGTGTTGATGTAGTATCTTACTACAAGGTTTCATATTTCTAAGACCAGGAGTGAGTGAGGCTGTGTGTGTGGAGCTCACCGTCCCAGGCAGGTAAAAACAAGAACAAAAATGTTACTCCTTTTTCAGTATGTTATTCTAGTCACAATCTGGAAGCCTATTTTATAACTTTTGGACCTGCATAAGGTCTTTTTCACGTTTCTTGTCAGACATAACAGACTGACTGACTATTTGCGCCTCTGGAACTCCCCCCGAGTTTCCTGGAAAAGTCAACAGTAGGAAAGACATAAAAAACTGCAGTGATTCATTTTAACTGGAACCCAACATGGACACAGTATGTGGGTTATGCAGTTTTGACATGTGAACAGCTACCTGTCCATAAATGTTGTGTAGTACTTGCTTTCTGACATACAGCTTTGAATTTTTTGCATAATAACACATTGTGTCCTGTGTGTCTCTGTGTTGCCCTGTGATTGACCCTACCTTAAAACTAATGGATGGAAAGTGGCTTGTGCACCTCAAGGAAAACTTTTAAATGCTTTTAAGACAAAGACTCCAAATTATATATATTCTCTTTTCATACACAGTGATAAAATGTTTGAATATGTTGTGTTCTCTGTTTCCCAGCAGCATAATGTTTGCCAGCACCTCACTGCCTCCCAGCAGTAAAGATAATCACAACAATGTGGATGCTGAAGCCATCATGGAAAACATCAACACCGTCCTCCTTACACTGACCGTTGTGTTTGGGCTCACAGGGAACTCTGTGGTGATCTGGGTTGCAGGATTCAAGCTCAAGGTAAAATACATCAACATGCATTTAGGTTTGTCATTTTCATCATGTTCCTTAATGTATTTCAGGGCTGACTGGGTCAAATGTGCAGAAAACAGATTGTGGGATATCATTTATTGAACATGAGTGATGAACTGAGATATATCTAATTGATAAATAAACACTACTAAAAAGTTTTGTTAGTTTTCTCTTTGTCTCTTTTTGGATTGTATGACAAGACAAATACAGAGATTTTTTTTTTTTTTTTTTTTCACAAAATGGTGCCTAATGGGTATACTGGTTCACTTTTAATATTTTTTTTTCTCTTCTGTTCTCTCCATTTTATTTCTCTTTCTGGTTTTAAAATGCAGCAGAAGGTTACCAACGTGTGGCTGGTGAATCTGGCAATAGCCGACCTCATCTTCTGCGTCACACGAGTTTTCTCCCTGATCAAGAAGCTCTTCTTCGACCACTGGCCCTTTGGAGAATATTTCTGCAGGTTTCACGGCTTCTTTAAATACGCCAACATGTTTTGCTCTGTCTTCTTGTTGGCTGTGATCAGTTTGGACAGGATGGTCGGTGTGTGGAGGCCTTTCTTCACAAAGCAACGGCGTACCCTGTATGCTGCGAGAGTGGTGGCAGTTTGTGTCTGGTTCACAGCCATCCTCTTCAGTAGTCCCTACTTGTTCTACCGTCAAGTCAACATGGGAGAGAACAACATGAGCAAATGTTCTTTTGAGGTGAAGGAGTCGGAGGGGGGAGGCAGCAGCCTCAGACATGCTCTGTATTTAAACAGGTTCCTGTGTGGCTTCGTTTTCCCCTTCATGGTCATCCTTATCTGCTACATCATGGCTGCCATCGGCATCCGACGCACTCGCCTTGTAGGAAAGACACGCCCCCTGCGTATCCTGGCATTGCTGGTCATTGCGTTCTTCTTGTGCTGGGGTCCTTACCACTGTCTGCTCCTTGTGAAGATGGTGGATAAAAAGAATGCAGTGCTGAAAATCTGGCATCCTTTGGCCAATGGCTTTGCCTACTTTAACAGCTGCGTGAACCCGCTGCTGTACTTCTTCATGGGACTGGATTTTAAGCCCGAACTGAGATGGAGTCTAACAGGAATTTGTAAGAAAGCTCTGACTGATACTGATACTGAAGAACAGGTGAACCAATCAGATGACTGAAAAAGCAGTGCATCAAAATAAAACTTTGTTTGGAGAAAAAACACAAGTCAAAGTGATTCTCATTGGTCGCTAGGCTTAGGCTTCCTGAAAATATTGCATACATTCCAAATCCTTGTGAGATGGAGTTGTACAACATATTCAATTCAACTAAATACTCTGCTCAGCATCTTACTGTTCACCAAAACATATACTTCAAGTTGCTTTTTTTGTGCTTGTGATTTACAATGATGGGAGAAAGTCTGTTGATGAAAGAATGAAAAAGCAGAGGGAAGTGAAAGTTTTCATGGAAGTCCAGTACTATTTATGATTCAGTATGTTCTGACAAAGGTCAAGAGGAGCAGATAAAAGGAAGTTCTAAGGAAAGTGAACTGCTTTTTTTTCTTAAGTGTTTTTATAAGATTTGGTTTCATTCGGTGAGCCTTGAAATGTTGAAATGATGCAACTGCTGTTTGTGTCACCATGCAGAATGACTTCTGATCATGTTATGCTGCAGCAGAATACTGATAGTTTGTGAAACAGTAGAATGTGTAACTTAAAGCATTGTTTTGTTAGTTTCTGTAATTTGTTCAGACAAATAACTACATTATTTTGTAAATACAAAAAAAAGTGACTTGAATTGTCTATTTCTGCCAATTTTACTGTAAACATGATTTTAAAAAAATGCTGTCCACATAGCCTTTTTTTTCCAGATAAAAATCATTGCAAAGGTTAAGTAAATTTTTTGGTGAATTTGAAAAGGTCATCCATGCCTTCATCCCAACTATATTTTTTATTTTGGCATTGTCACTGATTGGCCAACTGCAGCTGAAAACAAGGAGGCTCTTATTGCTGTAGGGCTGTCAGATTCTGTCTTAAATTAACTTGGATGATGAATGTTTTGCTTCCAGGCCTCGGCAGAGATGAACGACTCCTGATGAGGTCATTCAGTTATTAGTTTTTTGTTCATGTTGGAGAAGGAATGCACCTAAAAGTTGTAGCACAGTAGTTCCCAAAAACCTGAGGTAGAGGTCCATAACAAACACTAAGGAACTGTTGTGAAATCTGCCTTCTGCTCTGAAATACAAAGCAATTGATTCTCATGAAGAATGTGTTGGCTTACACAAACTGTGCCAGCACAAGACAATGGAACAGTTGACAGAAGAGGTGTTGAAATCGTACTGCGTTGAATTTACATTCTTTCAGTGATTTTATTCCAAACCTTCTCAAGACGCATATATTTCTTGGAATACAGTCATGTGCATGTTCATGCAGCCACAGACAAGGCAGATAAAATCACAGCAGTTGGCTTCAGTTTACTCATGAGAAATTTTATTTTCCTTCTTTTACGTGCAAGAAGGAATTTATGTGTCACTGAAAAAAAAACTACCTTGTCCAGCAGATTCATGCACATAAATCTCACCATGACATTCCAATAACTAGGAACTGTGATGACTTATTGACTTATCTTTGTTTTCCGTTTCAAAGAAACCCGACAATGTGCATCAATGCTTTTGCCACTGCAGGGAGGTGGATGTATCATAGACTTTCTTCAATGGGCAGAAACTGAGATCTTTTTGTTTTTCTCATGAGACGTCAAATAAAAACCACATGTAGCAGAATTTATTCAAGTTAAGTAAATGCATTAATTATATTTGTAAACATTTACCACATAGTGAAAGCTTAAAAAGTCTCTGAAGTTTTTTGGTTCAATAAATTGTGTTGGTTCAAACAAAGTCCTCTTGAATGTCCAGGTTTGATTTGTAGAACTCGGACTCCCAGTCTTGTGATGACAGGTTTTCCTGGGACACGTAGCTTAGGTCTGTATTGTAGGCCGACTCATCATTTGAATCTGCAATAGAGTCCACCTGCAGAAAGAGTAATAAGTTGTTACTTGATAAAAATGCAGCCAGAACAATATGATTTTAATAATGGTACAATATGTGAGTTCAGATTCATGTCCAAACCTTTATTAATCTTTGCAGCATTTTTTTTACAGTAACTCTCAACACAAGCAACTACTAATCATTAATAGTGAAAGTGTTAATACCATTAAATAGATACCAGTTGTGGTGTTAAAACTGGTGATAGTCCATGTAAGAAATAAAAACAGTAAGTAAGAATACATAGCATCAACAGAAACAGTCGGTACCTCATTATCTGCACATTTCTGTTGTTTGGGCTCTGTTTGCAGAAACGCTATGTAATGAATGAGGGTGGAGATTCTAAAACAATAAAAACAATGGTGTCACATTTTCAACCACAAGCATTAAAAACATTGTGGAGAAGATGGCATTTGAAATGAGGGTTCACGTGTGGTGCAGCATGCCAACAAACTGAAGCAAAACTGAAATACCAAATCCCAGAATGAACATGAGGCTCATGGGTTCGATTTGGATCGTCACCCCGGTTTCCTGCTGGTAGAAGTCGATAATATTGATCTTGAGGGAGAAGACGTCAACGCCCTGGAAGACGAACGTTGCCATCAGCCACAGGGCATTCAAGAAGAAGAAGGAAAAGTTGACCTATGTTGGGACAGAAATCCAAAGAAAGTGAAGTTTACTGCATCATTTCATCATTTCAGTTATTCCAGTTTACCTTGCTTCTCAGCTCTTGTAAGTCATTTTTCGTCTTTTCTTGCTTTTCCTTGTCATTTTTCACAGGTTCGAGGTATTTCTTGATGAGCTCATTCCAGAAGTTTTCCTCATCCTGAAATGATCACAAAAGTAACCAAAATAAAACAATAGATAAGGAAAATGAGAGGAAGTCAAAGAGCATTTATAAATAAATGTTTGTCATTTTAACAAATGTATTCAAGGGGGGGGGGAAATCCTGCTGCCACACTTTTTTGACACTCTCACTGATGTTGTGTTGAAACCACAACAGACTTCTGTACCATTTAAAAAAATGTTCATAAGGAGGAAATAACCTTTGACCATCTTTCTTTGCACAATCTCTCTTGGTCATCCAGAGTCCTGGGTCACCTCATGAGCTGTCTTCTCTCCAGATCAGCTAACAGGTTTTCTATAGTAAATATGCATAAAATGTGTTTAATTTTGTAAATGTTGGGGTGGGAGAAGTGGCTGGTTGACCTTTCATGACCTCTGTTAACGACACAAAGAAAGATTTTTGCTGCACAAATCAGCACAAACAACTGACACCAAATTAATTTTATTTGAAGAAGGTGTTGGGGGCCAATTTCATATTTTGGAGAAGGAGCAAAAATACAGAAACTCTAAATGTGCAATTGTTAAGTGGGCAGCAGCACAATCTAGTTTAAGATATTTGTAAACCACTTTTTGAATCGTAAAATCAGGTCTTTAAATAGTGACAGCTCCATTTAAGATAAAAAACAAACAAACAAACAAACAAAACAAAAAACACATTTGCACCTTGTCCAGAAACTGTTCCTGCAGCTGTATGTCATTGGACAAACTTTCCAGTTCATTTATCCAACCTGAAGAACAGAACACAAAAGAATATTTCAAAACTTGCCAAGTTCTGGGATAAAATACATAAATTCCTCTGAACTCACATTTTGCCAGACAGTCAAAACCAGTCTTCACTTGCCTAAAACAAATTCAGAAAAAAGTGGTAATATCTATTTATATGATTGAAACTTTGTAGTTATTTCAACCTGTGTTTAGAACCTACATTTGTTCCTTTTCGGAGACGTCGTTAGCAGCAGGGTCTTGGGTTTGAGGTTCAGGCACCAAATTCTCCTGAGGCAGGGCAGTCATCAGAGGCTGGGTGTCTTCTGATATCGGATGTGATTTTTTACAACATTTCATCCTTGAACAGAGTCGCTGGAAGATGTCCGTAGCTGCCAGGGTAAAACTTTTAGATTTGCTGGGAAAAAACAGCATTATGTAGCACTACCTTTTTCTGTCCTACCTTTTTTTGTTTTTGCTTGGACGGCGGAGACTGCTGTCACTGCAGCCCCTGGAGTCGGTTTTGATTCTCTGGTTCCCCATGAGACACTGTTCATGTTGACCATGGAGTAGATGGTGAGCAGGAGGTAGGCACTTGGGATGCAGATGATGTAGAGTAAGCCATAAAACACTAAAGGAAGTTCCTGGGGATGCATCAGTGCGGTCACAATGTAAATGATTGACATGGCCACGGTGAAAATGCTGCTGGGTGTCAGAATGGTCTTCTCCTTAATTATTGAGGCTGGTGCAAAAGATAACACATATTAAAAAAATAGCAACATGATTTCAATACATTAGTTAGAAATGTAATTTATATTTACCAATAATGGATATTGCCACCACCACCATGAGGAATGCATATGCAACACTAAGAATCCCTGCAATAGTGATCTGAGTGTCTGCTTTGAGTTTAAAGCAAAGACCCAAGTAAACGGCAGGAGGTATCACAGCTATGATCAGAGCCACAGGAGAAGGTATTTCCAAGATGAAGGACAAACTACCTGGAGGAAAACACAGGCTGGAACATTTTTGTGTAACTGCTCTCACCTTTGAACATCTGATTTGCATTTATTTTTGTCATTTTTACATTCAAAGACACACAGACAGATGCTGACCTGCAACCATGAGGCAGATGGTGGATGGAGCAAGAATGGCAGAGATCATGCCGAACAGCTGGTAGAACATGAACAGTTTGGACATGGATAAGTTCCGTTTGGAGACAATGTTGGTTGAGCCCAGCAGATCCACAACGTTTGCCATTGTGGAAGGCCCCCATCGTTTCCGCTAAAAAATAACAACAAGAACCAGAACTCAGACCTTCTGGAGATCCGTCACTCCTCTCACAAATACTCCCCAACACTAGAAGACAAAGTCATTTTCAAGGCAGAAGTGAGCCTGCAACAATCTGAATAAAAAAATATATATATATTCAGATGGCATCAATCACAAAAAAAACTACTTAGAGAGATGATTAATGTATATTATGAGGGTGGTGGTAGCACTTCGGGTGATCAGGCTTCATTATTTTGCTGTTACAATTTTGGTAAAAATGCTTTTTTCCCTTATTGAGTTCACCTGGTTATAAAGCTCCTTGAAGCTTTCTGGTGCGTTGGTGTAGGCATCAGATGCTGCATTGTATTCCACTCTCCAGCCTTGTTTCAGCAGCAGAGTGCACAGCCAGCGGTCCTCACCTGCAATTAAAAGAAAACTAATGTAAGACAACCAATGAAAGGCATCTAACACAAATCCAGAACTATCAGGGAGAATGTACATACTTTGGTGAATGTTATCATTATGTAATGGAGGTTTATCTAAACCAAGGTTTAATTATTAACTTCAGAAGATTGAAAATTGATTTTCATACAGCTCCTATTACCTTGGTCATACTGGATGTAGTGACTGGGCTCTGTGGATTTGGTTGAATATTTCTTCATCACGTTATCATCCATTAGCGCCTCTGCTCTGAACAGACTGAAGCAACCAGGGCTGCACAGTACACAGCCAAAGACATGCTCAGCTGTCTTCTGCAGCCAGTGACTGATAGCGTACTCAAACTTCTGGAACCAAACAGCAGGACCTGCAGGACAAATGCAGAGGTGTTCAATTCTTTCCCTGTGGCTCTGTGTGCCACAGATGAAAAATTCTACATTTTCATTTGTGCCAACCTGATCCAGTGGGGTGAATTCTGCCACATGCTGCACCAACACGGGGATACATTTTCAAACGATCGATAAGCAGCATCACAGCCGCTGGTTGGAAGTCTGTGTCCCCATCCAAAGCCAAGAGATACGTGTTGTGCTTCTCTTTCTGAAAGAAGCAAATGTACAGTTTCTCAACTCGTTGTGTGATGGTTTGTATTAATGTATGCATTAAAGTTTGAGAAAGTCAAAAATATTCAGAACAAATGCATTATCTCACCTGGATCTCTCTCCTAAGATGCTTTTCATCTTGTCCTTCCTGCCAGTATCTGTAATACTTGGTCATCAGTTTCCAACCCAGGAGATAATAAAGATACATCACCTGTAAATTACTAAAGATCGGTTAGCAAAGCAAGTGTTTCCTGCTGAGACACTGATGTCATCAGTGAGATATTCTCTACCTGAGACCATCTCTTCTTGATCCGAATTTTCTCTTTGTCTTTGAAGTGAACTACAATGTTATTCCCATGAGGCATTTCAACAACAAGACGAGCTCCATAAGGTGTCTTTATGATTGCCTGATCAGGAATTTGCTGTTGTACATCAAAGAATGTTTTATCAAGGTTCTTGAAAATTCTGGTGACAAAGAATGAATTACATCAAAATTGAAATAATTCATATTGAAAATGTGTCTCTGGTCATAAATCCAGTTTTGACACCAGAGAAATGCAACATCATATCATCTTTCAACTTGGTCCTTACCCATAAACATCTGCAATAATTTTCACAAGTTCTTTTGCATATGTGTTCAGATGACGGTGCTGACTTCCTGTCACATTTGTGAAGGCATCATCAAAGTAGATATGGGCTTCAAAGGTGAAATCATCAAACTGCGACTGCGTCAAACTCTTTGGTCTGTATTGGTCCAGTCTTTAGTGATGAAACACATGAAGAGAACAAGTAAAAAAGTCCATTATTATAAAAGTAAGAAGGAGGATATTAAGAGCATATCCTTCTGGTAGAACAAATTACTAATTAATAAGCATAGTTTACTTGAAATTAATTAATATATCCTATAGATTTAAAAAGACAAACGCTGGAAATCAGCTCACATGACATCAACGATCTTTCCTTATCGCAATTTTGACTCACTCTTAGTCTGACCCCTAGTGTTCACATATATATAAACCTCAGGCAAAGCTAGGAGAAATTGATCACTGATAGAGAGATCCTGAAATTACTTCCCATAATGTTGCTTGATTAGTCCGATAAGGATCTGTAACTCCTCTTGTGGATTTTAGCTGTATTCTGACAAATCTGAATCAAAAAGCTGAGTTACCTCCTCAGCATACAAACAAGTTCTAGAGTCATAATGATATAGTTATTTGATTCATTGGTGTTGAAAGAGAGACATATCTAGAAGACTGAAAAGCAAGGTCAAAAACATGTCAATGTAACTCACCTAAAAACTGAGATCGTGATGTTCATCATCTCCTCATAGGTCTCATGCCACATGGTTGCACAGAGATAAACCATGGCAGGGGTGGTGTCTTCTCTAAAATTTGATACATTTACATGTTTAAAACTATCTTCTGTCCAAGTAGCTTCAATTTCACAAGAACTGTGTACCATTTGCAAAAACCTAAAACTAATGCTTAGAAGACAATTCAAAGAAACAAAAGTTGCATCACAAACAAAAACACAAAACTCACCGTTTCCTTTGGTTTTTACGCTGAATGTGGAAGCGTGTGTTGAGTAGTAAGGATTGCTCAATGAGGGCTCCCTCGTAGACCCTCACAAACAGGTCTTGAGTCTTCTGGATGCGGCAGGTGTTTAGGTGCCAAATATGGATGGTGGCCAACACAAAACCAATCCACCATAATACTCCTGCACCTGATAGGAGAACAAGACAACCTCTGGAAATCTGAGAAACCAGTATAAACCAAGTATAGCACTAAATACCAAGACTAAATTTAATACAACACAAAGCAGAGTGGCTGATAGATGTGAAAAAGGAATTTGACTCTGGAAAAATATATATTCTGGCTCAATGCAGATTTTATGTATCGTGGACCAGTGTACTGACTTTCGACTTAACTGAGACCTGGACTAAATCAAATACATAAAAAAATTCATTCAACAATTTACTTGGAGTAAATAAGCAAGAAACTCTTACCTGTCAATAGGCCAAAATCAGATGTCATGAACATGTCCAGGGAGCAGAGAGTTTGGGCAACATCCAAAACCAGATGTGGGAACAGGTCACCACTCAGACTTTGATTTCTTATATTCACAGCTTCAGCGCAGTAACTTGTGAAGTTGATGTTTGATTTGTAGATTTTGTAATCAATAATGACAGGAGCAATAAACAGCGGTATCACAGCCAGTGAAGCCAGGTACAAAGGCAGGATGAAGCATCGGCGGACAGCATGCATCTTACAGGCTGCCAAAGCAAACCAATGGCAGAGTGCAGAGGAGATCAGCTGGACCCCGATGATGATGGCTACTATCCTTGTTTCCCTGCTTGGAATGGAGGTCACAATGTCCCAGTCCAGCTTGGCCAGAGGAACATAGGCACCAAGCACACAGGCAGTGACCACAATCCTCAGTACGCTGGACATGATGTGCAGCATGTTCTGACACTTGCTCAAGTCTTCAAACAGATTTTTGAGGACGTTGGATTTTCTCTTCACACAGATCACCCTGAAGTAATTCTCCCACCAGTTGAAAGATACCAAGATTGACCCACCAACAGCAAGACCCACCCAGATGGCTGTCTTCACATCGGCAGAGTCTTTCAAAATGTACAGGACCACGAACAAACAGTAACCAACAACCATAACCACAGAGGCCATGATGGAAGGCAGCAGGAAGATGTTCATCTTTTTGACTGTGCACTGAGTGACTGCTTGCAGGAATCCAGAGAGGACAGCTACACTGTTTAGGATGGTCACATTGGTCACAATGTCCAGGTGTGGCATTGCTACAATGGTAAGCACTGCTAACCCCACAGAAACAAGGAACTCGAAGAACAAAACCTGTAGAGAAAAGAATGGACAAATGAATTCAACTAAATAACAAAAACAAAACATTTGTTTTTGGCATCAGCTGGAGATCAAATCCACTTGTCTTACCAGGGCTGCAGATGCTTTTCTTGGCAACTTTGATGATTTGTAACATGCTTTCCAGAAGCTTTTGAGCAGCAGAAGAACATGAGGTGCAATGACAGAGCAGCCAATGCACAGTAGTGTGACAGGTTTCTGCTCAGCTTGGATTGTCTTTGTATTTTCATGGGATAAAATGATGAGGAGAAGGAAAGAAGCCTGGAAAATTAAACAAATCATGTAAAACCACTGGTACCGCAAATGTTGAGAATTTCTCTTCAAAACCAAGTTAAACAGTAAAAAATGTAATGTAAAATTTTACTAAATATATTTTATTTCACTTGTATTCTTAGGTTGAAGTGGGATCAATGAATGTATTATGTTCTATAGAAATGGCCTCAAACATATTACAGGCTTTTACATGGTCTTTTCTACTTTCAGGTTTTTAAAAGTATTTGTTTCATCTGTTTAACATAAAAAGTCATGTAGAAATAGTTTACCTTACTGCATGTTGCCAGTCCAAAGATAATGGTAGCTACTGCAAACAAAGAGATGATATTTACAAGCTTAAGCAGCTTCCAGGGTGTGTGCTCGTCTTCAATGATAGGGACCTCCCGACAGGTGTCCCAAGGCCTTCTAGCACAAAAATCCACAGTTTGGGGGAGGAGGATGGTTAAAAGAAGGAATTATTTAGGATCAAACTGTTCTTTATGGATTAACATTTCTGCTCTTGCAAGTTTAGATAAACCTTTAACCTGGGATTTAAATTATTATTAACATGGAGGTTATTGAGGTCAGTTTTCTTCCTTTTTCACAGTGGAATTTAATAAATACTTATTGAAGACTCTTAATGTTTTATCTTGCTAAAACTCAAATCAACTTTTAATAATGCATTACTTACTTGAGCTCTCTTCTCTTGTTGTCCTCCTCCATCGTAGGTCCAGTTATGCTCTCTGATTTTCTCTCTCATCCTTATAATCTTTTACCTGCATGATTCATGAGCCCTTCAGTCCTAACCCTAACCCCTCCCCCCTGGTGCCTGCAGACACGTAGCAGGCAGGTTGCCAACTTTGGTCAAAGAAATTACAAAAAGCAAACAATGTTGTCATTAGATATCATAAACCAGATTAAAATCAGGTATTGGTTTTAAAGTAGGTCTTGTTACATCACAAGACATTATCACAACTATAAAAAAAACCCTGCTCTTAGGGTTATGTCAGGTTTAATCAAAATCTATTATTGATTGCCAACATAAACTAATCAACTAATATTGATGTTTTTCAGTTGCTTTGTCAAAATTGCTAAAATTCAATATACTTGTGAGCCAATCAGATTTCTGCACCAGTAATGATTGTTGTAATTTTTAAGAAATGAATTACTATGAGTCTGAACTTAGACTGTTTCCTGCCTGGAAGTTATATAACAGAATGAAATGCAAAAACCTGCAAACGTAATTTTGAAGGTTGTCACACAAAGTAGATGAAGAAATGAAATATATGAAATCCAAAAAGTCTAATGGCAGAATCAGTTTATGAGTTGAGTTCTGTGAGTTGTATCTTACAGAAAGAGAAACTATGATGCAGGAGGAGAAAAGCTTTGACAGGTAGGTCAAGTAGGTTACACCTTGGAAATAAAGAATAACTAATATATTAATGAAAATAAATAATAACAGGTGTGAACAATTTACAGACCATGAGTGTTTCAGTTTTATTTATTTCTTATTGTGCAACAAAAACACTTTAGAATCAATACATAGACTCAATGACTTTGAATATTCTTTCAATATCTTTATTATAATCTCGTAAGTCCCTTTACTGGTGTGTCACAACTCAAGTGCTGAGAAAGAGACAAAGAGCTGAAATGAAAAACAAAGAAAATGATTTGCCTTGTTAAGGGTTAGTTTCTATGCATACCTTTGTACAGCTGAATTATATTGTATTTGCATAGTTGTGCTCTGTCAAGTAGTTTTTTTGTTTGTTTTGTTTTTCATTTTTCAGGTCATCATCCAAACCACCTTAAAACATCATAGTTTCAGTTTGAGGATCAATGCCTACCAGTACCAGCATAGTCAATGTTTGACAACATTATGTCATTCTTCATTCAGAAGGGAGAGAAATGTTTGCCATGCCAAAGGAGGGGTTCAAAAGAAAATGTTTCCGTCTTCCTCCTTTCTACAAGCTCTCACGAATCTCTCATGCAGAAATCGTTTTAGTATTTCCTGCTTATGAAAATTGAATATGTTACCATGGTGTAGATATATAGTTAAAGGTCCGAAATGTACTTTTACCCCTCTTTAATGCTGAACTGTTTATGCTTCTCTTTTCCAGGGTAAAATCACAATGCGTCAAATTATTTAAAAACAATCAAATCTGAATCCTGTGCACAGAATGGATTTACATTATATATAAGCTGAGTGCTGTGTCTTACTGGTTATTTCTCTTTTGCAGCAATTCTTCTACGCTCTGATGCTTGGACCATTGTTTTTTCTGTCCACTTAAGTCACATGTGTAAAACTGTCAAACTCCAGTCCTGAAGGGCCACTGCCCTACAACTTTTAGATGTGCCTCTGCTGCGTCATACCTGAATGGTAATGGACTGAACTTATATAGCGCTTTTTCCAATCATTTTGACCACTCAAAGCTCTTTACACTAGAGTCACATTCACCCATTCGCACTCACAAATGCTCACACATTGATACACCGATACGCAGATCGGTAGGCAATTTGGGGTTAGGTGCCTTGCCCAGGGGCACATCAACACATGCAGGAGGAAGCTGGAATCAAATCTACAACCTTCCGATCACAAGATGACTACTCTTCCCAGTCGCCCCTTAATTATTCTGAATAGAATAAATTAGGTCATCAGCAAGGCACTGGAGAACTTGTCTACACAAGAAGGAGGAAAGTACACCTTTTCATTCGAGTGTTTTATACCTGTGGCACACCTAGAAACACCAGAACAGCGGAGGACTGGAGTTTGACACCCATGACTTAAGTCAAACTGCATCATGGGACAATTTGACTGCTCATTTAGTTACCTGTCTCTGATTTTCCCATGATATGAAACCTGGTCTTTATTTTGGAGATGGTACATAAAATGCCCAAAGCTCAGGTAAATATTGCTTGCTTGGCTCAGACAGCAACTGACCACATGTAGCAGTGAACATGGACCCTAAACTCCTAAACGTGCTTACATTCCTGTAAACACGTTGGATGACAGGAGTTTAAGAGTTAGAAGATGAAGCTGTTAGCCTTGAAGAGAAGATTTAGCAAGTTTTTCATGGATATGACATACATAAATTCAAATTATTTTTGATTAATCAGTTACAAAAAATAATGCAGTATACTGTAGATGATCTGTGGAGTGTGGACAAGGGAAAGTATTGCTGCCATCTCAGCGACTTTGTCACTTTATTGTGCAACTTTTCAGACGCCTGGTGACTCTTCTTTTTTCAAAAAGCAACAAGAGACATGTAGCTATTTTGTTTGTTTATTTCTTTTTCTTGTTAAATAAAAAAATATTCAATTATACAAATATTTTATAATATATTAAACTTATACATTTTAAATTTTTTTAAAGAAAAACAAAGATGTTGACAAGAGGAACAGGATACACAATGTGTATACTTTCTAGATCACACAAAACAATTTGAAAAGAATAAAGATAATTTAACATTTGCATTTTTGAAAAATATTTTCTGAGTTAACATTCAAGTAGTGAGCCAACCAGATTTTACAGGTTTTTCCAAAGTAAAAACCTCCTTGAATAGCTTACAGCAGTAGTAACACTGTAGTAATATTGGACATTCAAGATTAATTCATCCTTCAGTTTTTTCCTTCAATAAACTAAATACATTAAAATTATTGAGTTTATAAAAAAAATTCTGATAAATATAATAAATCAAACATTAATCACAACATTTATGAAGCTTTCATTAATGGATTGACTAGCTTAGACAGTTTTGATTCAAAGTAAATATTGATCACTGATTCCAAGTCCCAATCTACACACGACATAAAGCATAAAAGATTTATACAAAAAAGGAACAACATTAAAAAAAAAACTGTCACAGGACATCTGTTTTTCAAAATGATAAATAGTTAAGAAGTCACAACAGTTAAATAAAATACTTCATCTTGGGGTTGCCTTCATGGTATGTGTCCTACTTTGCAGTGTCATTTAAAAAGATCTGTGCAACAGCAGAAACTAAAAGTGCTAAAAGTGTTTAGGTGCAGAAACAGTCTTGTTAAAAACCTAAGTCTCCTGAGTTCCATCCCCAATCTCCTGTAGAGAGTAGTTTTCATCCTCCCACTCACCGTCACTTAAATCAAATTCACTTTCTTCCTGTGTGACGTTGCTCATGTCAGTCACGGAGTTGACGAGTGAGCTTGAATCTGCATTGGACATGGAGGCATTCTGGAAAAGATCAAAGACACATTATTGGATAAAAATGCTGCAATGCGTTGAGCACACCTCAATCACTCCTCCAGAAGTATGGAAAATGATGGATAATATTTAACTTCACAAATATAAAAATTAAATTAAACTTTACTCCTCCTGGAGATTTATGTAAAAGCTATCAAATAAAAATCTTTCTCTTGACCAAAAATTTTAAATGGCAGCAATTCACTATTGTTAGCAACAGTCTTCAAATTATTATTTTTATTTATATGTGTGTTGACATATTTGAATGATTTTCAGTAAAATAAAGAATACTTTGTATTGTTTTATTAATTATTTACATAAACCAATAAAAAGGTACATCACATCCCATTATGGCACCAATGTCAAGACATGTAGAGTCCCAGTTACGACTCAACAGCACCACCATGTGGCGTCATTACTGCCTTTGCTCCACATAAATATCTATCTGGAGTTTGTTTTTTCTTGCAGTCTTGTTTCCCACCCTGTGAATATTTCTTACACAGGCTCTGAATGAACTGTTTTATGAAAGGTCAGTAGGGTCGAAGCCATGTGATAGTTTTTAATGACACATTGTTTTATCAACATCTATCCAGTTTTCGTATGTAGATAGATGTTGATATCTGTTGGGATTCCAATCCCGTTTAATTCCAGAATACCAGTGGAAGGTCCCAAAACATTTGGATACAGGTACTTACAGCCTGCAAAATGTCCAGCAGAGGGGGCTAGAGGCACATATGTGTTTACATCTATTGTATTGTATGTAAAATACATATAGTTCGAAGATGATTTGTATCATATTTTCTGTATGACAGACTATTTAATTTAGTTTTAAGTTGTTAAACACAGTCTATGTGTTGTCTCTGCTCTCATCTACAATCTCTTCCCACTTTAATCCACAAGAACAGGGAATAACTTTGGGAGATAGCAGAGTTGTTTAATGAAAATTTGTTGAAAAGCTGTTGTGATAATAATTTTATTAATTCTTGGCAGTTGGGATATCTATGATGATATAACATGGTAGACTTCTGACCAATCATTTGGTTTAGTTTGAATAATAAACAAAAATATTTACCTCTTTTCTTGCAGACTTTTGTTGTTTTGGCTCCGTTTCCAAAAATGCCACATAATGAATGAGTGTCATAATTCTAAAAGTGGAGAAGAGAAGTTTTGTGTTATACGCATTTTTTTGTTTGACTCTAGTTGAGAGTCAAACAAAATATAGTTGAGAAAAAAAAAATCTAATCAGTGATTACCTGTGGTACAACATCCCAATAAACTGGAGCAAAACTGACAGAGCAAAGCCCAGGATGAACATGAGGCTCATCGGCTCAACTTGGAACTGTTTACCAGTTTTGTTGAGGTTCAAGTCAACAATGTCAAACTTGAGTTGAAAGACCGCGAAGACTTGAAAGACAAAAGCTGCCACCAGCCACAGGGCATTCAGGAAGAAGAATGAAAAATTGATCTGTGTTGGGAAAGAAGTGCTAAGGTTAGCTTAAAAAATGTCAGATTTTTCAACAAATGTCAAATGTATTATATTACAGCTCTCCTCTTTTACCTTGTTTCTAAGGTCTTGCAGCTCATTTTTAGTCTTTTCCTGTTTTTCTTTGTCATTTTGCAGAGGTTCCAGGTACTTTTCAATAAATTCATTCCAGAACCGCTTCTCATCCTGCAACAACACATCAGTTCAATGTCTAAAATTAACAAAAAAGTCAAAGATAAACATTTGGAGATAACAATGTGAACATTTTTAATCCATAGAAAAATTACATTTAACTTAACAAGGCAACAAATGAACCACTTAAAGGATTATTGATATTTGGTGAGATTTAGCTGACTCATGGCAAAGTCAGTCAGTGAACATACTCTCATAATTCCTACCTACAGTTTACTGGTGGATTTATCAGCCAAATCCTGATAATCACCAAGTTAAATTATTCTTTAAAATCAAATCAATCAGCGTTGACTTTTTGGATGTCTGAATAACGAGTGGTGAACAATGGTGCTATTTGAGTGAGCAAAGCAAAGAATTAAATGAATGGCTGTACGTATTTATAAGAGTGAAGCTAAAGGACATCACCTCATCAAGAGAATCCTCCTGCAGCTGAATGTCACTGGACAAACTCTCCACTTCTGCTTTCCAACCTAAGAAACACGGCAAAGCAGAAAATTATTTGAAAACCTAATTTCATTAAGTGCTTGGAAAAGACTTTAATGTATTATAATACACTACTGTGGTATTAAAGCACTGTAAAAGCAACAATTTTATTGCACTTACATTGAACTGGAGTGGAAAAAATGATCTCCTCTGGCCTAAGAGGGAAAAAAAAGAAAAAAAAAACAATAGTATCAGCCATTGCTTTACTACTTTTCAGTTTACTTGTTTTTCATATCTTTAACACCTACACTTGTTCTCTTTGGGGGGAATCATCCACAATACTGTTCTGGGGTTGAGTTTCAAGCTGTATAGGATCTGGGATCTCCTGACTCATGGTGATCTGTTCGTCTGCTACTCGCTGGTCGGATTTTTTACAACATTTCATCCGGCAACAGAGTCGTTTGAAGGTGTTTTTTGCTGTAAAGGCAAAACTAAGTTTCAGTTTATTTTGCAGAAAGATCAGCTCGAGTCATTTAGTCCTTCAGAGTGGTACCAATCTACCTTTTTGTGTTTTAGTTTGCTGGATGTTGGCTCCAGTTGTTCCAGCCTCTGCAGCAGGTTTTGTTTCTCTGGTTCCCCATGAGACACTGTTCATGTTGACCATGGAGTAGATGGTGAGCAGGAGGTAGGCACTTGGGATGCAGATGATGTAGAGTAAGCCATAGGCCAACAAAGGAAGTTCTTGAGGATGCAGCAGTGCAGTGACGACGTAAATGATTGACATGGCCACGATGAAAATGCTGCTGGGTGTCAGAATGGTCTGTTCCACCACCATTGAGGCTGGCAGAAAACAAAGAATACCAATGTTTAGAGTTAAAGCAAAAAATATTTATACATTTGTTAGACATAAATAAGCACTTACCAATAATGGACATTGTCACTACCATCATAATTAATGCATAGATGACACTCAACACTGCTGCAATAGTGATCTGAGTGTCTGCCTTCAGCTTAAAGCAAAGACCCAAGTAAATGGCAGGAGGTATCACAGCTAGGACCAGAGCACCAGCAGCAGGTATGTTCAAAAGGAAGGACAGACTCCCTGGGTACAGCAGAAACAACATATTTTTAAGATATTTCCACAAACTGCTTAAATGTTAATGTAGTACAAGTGTTTAACACTCATAACACATAAATGGTAATGGATTGTACTTGTATAGTGCTTTACAAAGTCCAGAGGACACAGTGACAGTTACCTCCAACCATGAGACAGATGGTGGCCGGAGCAAGGATGGCTGAAATCATGGCAAACAGCTGGTAGACCATGAATGGTTTAGACATTGATGGATTGTTCTTGGAAACCAGGTTGGTGGAACCGATCAGATCTACAATGTTTGCCATCGTGGAAGGGCCCCATCGTTTCCTCTAAGTAGAAAAGCAGTAGTCATTATTAAGTTATGACCTCTTTTTTGTCCTGAAACCTTTTATTCGATGGGAATTCCATTTATTTATCCAGTTACTGAAAATTAAAAATGACTCAGGGGTAAAATAAGCATCAACTGGATACTGGAGCATCAACCAAGCAACGTCACAAACCCATTGTCTGGTAGAACATACTGAGTACAACATCAAATTTCTTTTAGAGATCTCAATGAGTATAACTGAGTTTGAGGTCTTGCAAACTAAAGCACTGGGTGGTATCAGTGGTGGACAAATTACCTTGATCCACAGGAAACAAAGGATATTTATTTTTTCTTGTGGTGTGGGTAATCATTATGAATATATTTTTGAATTATAGCTCTACACTGGATCTACTTTATGAGTTCACCTGGTTATAAAGCTCCTTGAAGCTTTCTGGTGCGTTGGTGTAGGCATCAGATGCTGCGTTGTATTCCACTCTCCAGCCTTGTTTCAGCAGCAGAGTGCACAGCCAGCGGTCCTCACCTGCAAAAAACACAATATATATTTAGATGTTGGAAAAATTAAAAAAACTTGAAAGTCAAAGCAAAGATGGAGAAAGAATAGTATCTTTATTGAATATTTAGATCTATTAATCCATCCATTCTAAACATTTAATCCAGGCAGGGTCTTTTGGGGGAAGTTGTCTAATGAGAGTGGACTATGAGCAGGTTGCACCAATGAAATAAAGATGCATACTTTGGAGCTTTGGAAGGAAACATGCGGATGAAAGTAGAGAATATGCAAAGTTTCCACAGATTGCTGAGTAACCTCTGAAAAAGCATAGAAACCAGATGTTCTACTTTGCAGTATCAAAGTATACAATGTGAAATTATTTGCTTAAATTAGATTCTATTATAACAAAGAAAGTTATCAAAAAGTTTTAATAGAGTTCAGTCTTGTACCTTGGTCATATTGGATGTATTGACTGGGCTCTGTGGATCTGGTTGAATATTTCTTCATCACGTTGTCATCCATTAGCGCCTCTGCTCTGAACAGACTGAAGCAACCAGGGCTGCACAGTACACAGCCAAAGACATGCTCAGCTGTCTTCTGCAGCCAGTG